>NW_016690255.1:7531098-7585584 GCF_001604755.1 Lepidothrix coronata | reverse complement strand
ACATTTTTAATTTGTAAAAATTTATAGAAATCGAAATACTATTGATTGAATCCTGGCTTTGTCTAAGCTGGTGGGAAAACTTCCATCCTTCTGGAGGAGTTGTGTGTTGGATCCCTATTTTACAGAGATCAGTTCTCCATTACCTCTTAATGCAAATTTTTGTGATGCTACAAATACTCATTTCCAGGGTATCTCAATCTTCCTTTAAAGCTGAAATGGGAAGTTAGTCATGAGATCTCTGGTGGTTACAAGCCAGATGTTCTTTTTTTTTTTTCTTCCCCTTTACTTTGCAAGTGGAAGGACTGAAGGTACTTTCTTCAGTATGTTCATTCTTAGTGTGCCGTTTCCTCATGTGAAGTGCTGTCTAGGGTTTTTGGTTTATTTGTATTTTCAAACTCCTAGAATCATAAAAGGATTTTTGCATGGTTTATATAATTTTACACATATTTAAAAAGCCCTGTGTGTTAACATAGCACAGAAAGACTCTGCATAGTTAACACTAAAAAAGCTCTTGCAGCAGTGTGCATATAGGGCTGCTGTTTAGTCATCAGTCACAACATGTGTGGATTTTTTTTGTGAATTCAACCTTTATTCCATTCCAGATGTAAAAAAAAAAAAAAATTACACTAAGACGTCAGTTTACACAGCACAATAGGGCTTGACCCTGAATCTATTAAAAGCTATTATGATATCAAGGCTAAAAAGCCCAATCAAGCTATAAGAGCCCAATCAGGGGTGTGTTTGCAGGGTAATCTACCTCCCTTCAGTTTGGAAAAGTGTTTGGAGGACTAGGCCCTATGTGCAAAGATATCAATGAGACATCCAGATTTAAATTAGAGCTAAATTTTTCTGCATTAGGTTTTTCTTTCAGGATAAATGCATTTGGAATGATGGGCAGAGGAATATACCAAATGCCTACTTGTAATGGGAAAATGGTTTTCTTTTTTAATATCTTGCTCATATCAAACTTCTGCCTGGTTTTTTTTTTCTAATCTTCTTCTAAGATGCTGCAAATCCATCAGAAGAAATCAGAAACTTGGTTGTTGTTTGCCTCTTGTTTGCAAATGAGTTCCCAGCAGTCTGTATTGCTGCTGGCTTGAAATATAGTCTTGTCTCCTTTACAGTAATGTAAGCTGAGAAGAGCCAAGTGGGGTGGTTCTCCGTGAGCAGGAGTGTGGGTGGAAGCACTGTTTTCTGTGGCATACTGCTCTCCATTCTGGTGCTCTTAAAATCCTGACGCCTAAATCTGCGGGTAAGGGTTTTTAAAGGAATAGAGAATGTGTTTTCTAGGCTTAAAGAATAAAAATCTGGAATTATTCATGCTTGCCTTGGTTCCTTCTATTTATCAGAAACATCTGATACAGTTTCAGATTTTCAAATCCATTTTGCTGACCAGTGGGAGATTCTGAAGTTGTAGCTACTTATTCTGGTGAGCTAATAGTGGTTCATTCACTGTAATTACATTTCTGTTCCTTTCCTTCCTCTCCACCCCACCCATTTTGCTTATCTCACTACAGTGTGGTTTATAACTGATATTTGGTAAGTGTGCTACCAGACTTACTAAGAAGAAAGGAAAAAAATAAAACACGGAGTTGGTCCCATGAGCGACTGGTAAACACCTTGATTCAGAATAATTGTTTTATATTTATTTCTTTCTTGCCACTTCTTTCATGGATTGGTATGCTCTTGATCGTGATGAGTCAGTTAATATGGTGCTGAAGCCCTGGATTTCCTCTAGATGAGGATTTTTATGTAGAATTGCAAGATCTGTTCCTTGAAGTGCAGTATAACTCCTGAAGGCATGTTCTCAGTTTCTGAAACTTGTCCAATCCATCATCTCAATACCACTGTGACCTTTTACATCAGCCAGAATGCTATTCCTTGGTGTATGTTTGATGTTATAGCTGTACCAACATGGAGTAAAACAAAACAGAAAAACAGATTAGAGGGGATAAAAAGCTGGCAAATAGCAGAACTTTTGAGAACTGGAAAAATAACTCATGTATGCCTGAATGTTACCCAGGCATGTGCCTTGATAAGTCTGTTATAATCTTTTGAAGAAAAAGAGAGAAAACAAGGAAGATCATCTCCATCAAATGTTAGAAAAATGGATTTATGTAGAGAAAGACCATATAGTAAAGTACAAAGTAGCTGGTTGCAGGAAAGATTTATTCAACCTTAGCAAGGAGGTTAAATTTTGATGCACTGCTGAGAAGTGAATACCCTGTCTACTTCTTTGAAGCAACAATCCTGCTTTCCTTGTCTTCTGTGAGATTGACTTGAAAGGTAGTTCCCTATTGTTAGTAAAAGGTAAGGTCTCATTTGTATTTTTGAAGTTGTTGTATAATGTTCATACAGCTTTGCTTTGCTGATTTGCTTTGCTTTCAGGCAGGTGTCTTGTTTGATAGGTGTTAGTATGGAAGCGTGGACTGAAAAATGTCTGAGTAGTTTTAAATCCCACGATGGAATGATAATCACTGCCTTAAGTAGGAAGCTTTTTCTATTTTACTTCCTTCCCCTCTGTGCTCTAATTATACTCTGGTAGCAGCTCCTTTGTATCCTCCAGGCAACAAAACAGAAGGTGGCAGCGCTTGTTTCGACTGAACCCCCTTGGTGCAATAAATTGCCTGGTTCCTGGAAAACACCAGCCACTGGCTGCAGCAGTGATCATCCTAGAGATGGGTTCACTTGTGGTCCAAGTCCATTGGTTTCACTTGAGTTACACCAGGGGTAAATTTAGCCCTCTTGATAGTCCAAGCAACCCCAGGAGCAAAGTGTAAGAATGCCTTTAAGCTTCTGGAGGGCTGTTGGTGTGCCTGCCACGTGCTTAAGCTTAGCCGTGCTCATTGTGAGCGATGCGAGAGCAGTAGAAACTTTGAGAGTTCCTTTAACGTTAGCATGAATCATTAGTGAGAGCCACGAACTGAAAGATGAAGAGGTAAGATGTTCCAGGGAAATGAGCTAAGCTTTAATCCATGCTTGTGGATGTCACGTCCCTGCCAGAGACCAGGCTCCTCTTGTAATTGCAGTTGCCATTCTGAGTGACCTGTCAAGGGAGCTGAAGGAATCAGATGAAACTAAAGCATCATGAGGTCACAGGAGTCAATGCCTGGTTTCAAACACAGTGGCAGAAACTGTCCCCACAAGAGGGTAATGTAATTCCTTGCAACCAGTGGGTGATAATTCTGGTTGCTCCACACCATTTAAAATCTGGAATAATAATTAGATCCTCAGTTTCGGTGTAGAGGATTTTTAAAATTTTTTTTTAATGTGTTCTGCCATCCTGGTGTAGTAATTATATAGAGATGTCAGCTGGAATTGATAATGAAGGCAAAACTTGATAATAGTAGCAGGATGTGTTACTGCTATTGATCAAAGACTACAGGGCTGTTTTTAAACACTGCTTCTCTCTTTGATCCTTTTTTCCTATTGATTGAACAGAGTAGATAAACAACCGTCTGTGTAGCATGAGTATTTATTATGGCTTTTAAGCTGACTAAGGACAGCTTTGAATTAAATATGAGAGTTTAAATGATGGTTTTCTAATAAGGACTTTGCTTGGTGTGACAATACAGTTGCATTTAAGCATGGTGAAAGGAAATCTAAATACGGGCATTCTTTTTCTTTCGTACTCGAAAAGAAGGTAATGCAAAATTGATTACAGGAAAGGCAAAGGTACTTTTTTTATATGTAATTATGTGTGGGCGAAAGCTGCTTTTTTTTAATATACAGTTATGTGTGAAGCGCTCTCAAGAAACTGTATTGTCTTGGCACTTTTTGAGAAGTTTGTGTGAATTAGTCATGTCTTAAAATGTGGATGCAAATGAAACTACCAGGTGCAATCTGGTAGTTCTGCCATCACTTCAGTGAAATTAATAGAAAACTTTCCCTTGACTGTTTAATGAGTTAGATTCGACCCTGGGCTGTCATTGTTAATGTCTTGGAAAGGTCAAGATCGATTTCCTGGCATCTTTTTTGTTTCTAAGGAGGCTCTTTGCAATTCTGTGGAAGACGTAGTGATGTTGCTATTCCTCTTTCTTGATACTTACCTGTATAATGTAAGTTCTTCTACCTACCATCCAAGGCTTTGGGGAATAGCAGCGACAGACCAAAAAATGCTGCATTTTAGGGAAGTTGTTCATATTTTAAATGCCTAAAATAGTATTGCTGCATAATTTAAAAATTTCCCCTGCCCCCTCAGGTTATTCTGAATTATATTCCAGTATTGTACTGCTGTTATTTTTCCTTACTGATTGGGTGTATGTTAAAGACTTTCTGCAAATGAAAGCAGCCTTCCATGTTGCAGTAGAGAGAGCAAGTTGTGTTGCGTTTGAAGTAATGCTGTTTCACTGCGGTCCTATAGCACAGCATGCACAGGAATAGCTGCACATCTCTGGGGACCCAAATCTTTGGATTCCTGCCTTTTCAAAACCACCTGAAGCCTCTGCAAAGTTTCCACCAAATGGGCTTGTTTGTCTTGCCATGAAAAGGTTATGTCCACTAGGTTAGTGCTGTCAGTGTGCTAAAAGGTTGGTGTTACTAATCTGTTTTGGAAGCATAGTTGGGCTGCCCTTGCAACAGGGCTGAATGAAATTGTTTCTCTGGCTTTGCTGAGTAATATGCTATGTGTTGAAAAGCACAGGGTTTTCTTGTACAAGTAAGTGACTATGCCTGAAGGATTGCAGTCCTTGCAACAGGAATATAAAATCCATGCAATAAAATACAAGGCTTGGAGAGAAGGGAGTGTTGGGAAGAGGACTAGGGAGCTTCATTCACAATGCTGAAATTTGGAAAGGATAAGCTATGTCCTTGCTTTTCTTCTGAAGTGTTTAATGTGCCCTTCTTACTACTAGAGAAGATTTAATCTCAAAAATTAATATTTGACTATTTCTTCAAGTGAAGTATTGATATCTAGGATCTCCTGAACTCACTGTCATGGTTTTCTTGATTTTCAGGATACTGGGGTTGGGAAATCAAGCATTGTTTGTCGATTTGTCCAGGACCACTTTGATCATAATATTAGTCCTACTATTGGGTAAGTACCACACATAATATCTTTTTTAATTCTATATGTTTTTTTAACTCACTGCCCTCTGCTGCGGTCCTTTCTTTTCCTTACTTTCGAGGCTCTGAATATTGTACATCTTTTTTTTTTTCTCCATCATCTCACTCAGCTCTTTACTCTCCTTTACTGGCTTTCAACTCATGTTACCTGCTTAAGAGAGTCAGCAGCTGCTCCAGACCAGGTCAGCTCTCCTCTCTCTGTTCTGGGAATACAGAGGGGGCCCTAAACTTACTGTATTGTAGCATGCTGTATTATGGAGAAGCTGAAAGAGCTCTGCCATTCTCCTGAGTCCTTTCTGGGGCCATCCAGAACCACGCTTCATTAACCTGTGTTCTTCACTGCCATGACATTCAGGTGTTCTGTTTTGTTTTTCTTTACCTGTCTTACACCAAGAGATTCTTAGATGTCTTATTCAACTGGTGTCTTTATCTTTTTATCTTGTCAAGAGCTTCCCACTTTAGATTGTGCTTTGGCCATAGGACCCTAGGACTTAAATCACTTTAGTTCCCACTGGTCAATGAGGTATCAAATTTGATCCTCGAAGCTAAAAAAAACAAAACCCCACAACCCAAGAGGCTGTGATCTGCATAATGACCAGACCATCCCATAGCTGAGTAATGGCAGGAAAACCATGGGAAACCCTTGAAGTACTTTCACTGTGTGTCCTGGTAGGCCGGGCTGGAACATGGACAGCGTCTATTCCCATGTATGGACGTGCTTTTGTCTAAGTTTAGGATGTGTCACATTATCCTGCCTTTCTCAAAATAGAGACAACACAATTTAAACTAAGTGTAATTAATTAATACCTCTTCTTTAAAAACTGCTAAGCTTCCTTGTATCAGATCATCAGAATCCTCTTAGTCCTGTAGTTGATTTTAATTCCAGAGGTTTTTTTTCTTTTAATATCATAGGGACAAATCTGCCAAATCCAGTGTTACCTGGAAAACTTTTAAAATTGTGGATCTCTTATGGGAAAGGAAGCTAATATGTGATTTTCACAAAGGAGTAATTTGGGGGGAAAGGGCTGATCTACCTTGTGTGTCAGAGCTGTTTTAAATCGTCTGTGAAAGATTAGTGTTGATTGCTGTGTGTTGTTCAGACGGTTAGACGATACTTTCTAAAGCTCTGCCTTTCAGTGTGTGAAGGTTTCTCAGCTGGAAGTTGCACGTTGAATTTCCAGGACAAGTTTGGACTCCTGAATGTCATGAATAGAGAAAAATGGACAGAGAGAAGGGAAGCATTTCATGAATAAAATTACTGAAGGACGCTTGTTTGCAGTGAAGAAATTGATGGCAACTTGAGTGGTTTTTTTACTCCTAAATTATCAGCAGCCTTTTCCCCCAGGTAGTTGTTATTGCTAAGTAAATGCCTTCTGCTCAAATTGGAAAATATTTTTCCTCTGTTATCATAATTATGAAGATTAAAGGGATTTTTTTTTCCATTTGAAGATTAAAATATGAAGGCTTGTTTCACACAGGTGATATTATTTGTCTGTATGGTTAAGGTTTTTATTTTCTTCCAAATTATTCAAATGTTTTAGATATATAATCCTTGCAATCAACAGTAGGTACTGTGACTCTACAAAGTTCCCATTTTTGAAGCTGTAAAATGTTGCTTAATGCTTTTTAGAAGGAGAGTGACAAGTGAAAGCATATACCCTGAAAACAACCAAAGAAATACTGCTCTTTTTTTACCTTACTTAGTATTTTCATAAGCATTGCAGCATTGTTAAATTCGAGGAATTTGCAGATGGCTGTGGAGTAGAACTCTGGTATATCATTCTCAGGAAATGTTTTGATCAGTCATTTGGTGCCTTTGTAATGACAGTGCATTGTATCAAATGCATCTTTATGAATGAGGAAAAATGTACCACAACAGAAATTGTTCAGCAGTATCCAGATAGGATGGGGAAAATAGAAATCTACCAGAGTTTCGCAGTCTCTTCAACCAACTTTCAACTGAACTGCTGTAATATAGAAAAAGCCTATAAATTTGCAACCCTCTTTCGTAAAAGAAAAAACTGTGAAAACGTAGATGAATCTCATTTCCTATGGAAAATAAAAGAAAACGCAAAGACTTCTGCATCCGAGTCAAAAGGGGGAAGAACTTCTTTCCATGTGTTCACTGTGTTCATTCCAGCAGGTGATTTTCTGTTCTCCAGTGATCCAGTGTCATATGTTAAGTGAAAAGTGGCACTGTTGCCTTTTTCTCAGGTCCGTAGCTCTGAGAAGATGGAGCTAGCAAGCAGCAGAAGCTACGTGTGAGTGGCAGGAGCATTTGTGTTCCTGGACTCATGCACAAATGCCCTCTGAACCTCAGAGGCTTTTCCCTTCTTTTAAAAAATACATACATATATATATAGTTATATATATATAGGTAGGTAGCATATGCCTTATCTGATAAAAGGGAGACTTTCACTTCTGTGGGCATTTTCTTAAGGTTTTGGAGTTCTCCCCGTATGCAGTCTAACCCAGCAGAGCTGGCTAAGGTCTACAGGTTGCAAATTCAGAGTGTTAGTCATGTTACAAATTTCTCCTCCTTCCTTCTTTTCAGAGCATCCTTCATGACTAAAACTGTGCCATGTGGGAATGAGCTTCATAAATTTCTGATCTGGGACACAGCTGGTCAGGAACGGGTGAGTATTAGTTTGCAGTATGCTTTCATTATCCTGGTCTCTCTTGATGTGTTGGTGTACTTTTTCTACACTTTTCATCTTCAGAAGACCTTCTAAGTATAAACCTACTGAATCTTTTCAACGCTCTGCAATCCAGGTGGTCAGCAGCCACCAAGTATATAGGTTACCTTTTCACAGGTGGGGAAAATGCAGAGACAGGCTGACCATACCACTTAGCAAAAAAAAACACAACTTGCTGTGAATTGTCAGCCACTTTTCCTCATGACAACTTGAGCAGTGCCCCAGCAATCTCCAGCTCCCCTCTGGTTTTATCAGGTTTGCGTGTGGTGGTTTTCATTGGCATTGGAAAGACCTGGACTTCCAGCCCATGGGCTGGTGGGTAGCCTGAACTTACCTGATGACACTGGGGTTGTCCTGAGTTGCGACATTGAATATGGGCATGAGTTGTGTCTGCTCTTATTATTTTGGAAGTCAGCACCATCAGCCTGAACCACTTAGGGGTTTTGTGTTGATTTTTTCAAGTGTGTGAAGTGCTTTACTCAAAGCAAGCAGCTTTTCCTTTAACTTTTCAAAAAAAAACCACAATGGAGTTTTGGGCATTAGTTCATATTGACTGTATGTAAGCCTGGTTGGTCATTTGTTTCTTTTAATAGCCTCAATGGCAGTGGTATGCAGTAATGGAGTGTAGAACTGTAGGTTTCTCTTAATATGTGTCTACATTTATCTTGAGAAGTTGGAAAGAAATGGAGAAAACTATGCATAGTTTTAAAACATCTTCAGACTTCCTTGTGAAATGGCACAGTGCCTGTTCATAGAAGAATGTAGCTATTCTCACATTAGGCTGGGATAAAATGAGACACTTTTACAGGCTGGAATGTCAGTCCTGATACATCCCATTGTGTTCTTCATACCTTTTATGTGAATTGCAGGCAAAGAAGAATTTTGCTGTTAAGTGCAGGAAATGCTTGTGCTTTTATTTACAATGTCCAGCATGATGTAAGTGACTGTGATGAAATCTGTTGGCTCATAGCAATTCAGTATGTTATTTATGATGGGAAAATGGACCTTGAAAAACATATTTGAAATATAACATAATTCTTTCCCTTGGATTTTGTTTGTTGCATTTCTGCATGGTCTGGATCTGATAACTGGCTGATTATTGCAAGAGGTAGCAAAGGTTCAGTTTTCTTTCCCATGGTTTCAGCTTTTTTGCTTATTCCCTCTCTCTCTTCCCTTCCTGCTCTCCTTGCTTTTGCTTTTTCTTTTAGCTCTTTAGCACACAAAACTCAGTTCTTGAAATTTAGATAAAAGTATTACTCAGTTTTCCTGCATAGTCTTAAGACTCACAAAGCTTTTTTTGAAGAAGGTGAATAGTAATATAGTCTTGTTTACTGAAATAAGTGATGCCTCATTTGAGACAGGAAATCTGTGACTGAGCTCTGACTCTTGGACACAAAGTCCATCCTTCCCATCTAGTCCCTTATGTTTCCTCTCAGTTTTTTCTTTTAGCTCATCGTTTTTCAAATATATGCTTTGCTTTTTTTGTGTGTCAATCAATGGTGAGCACTGAGCACCATAAACGTTATATTGCTTAGAATCTATTACAGATAAGTCATGTTATGAGTTTTCATGAATTAGGCCAGGGACTATCTTTTTCTTCTGTGTTTGCACACTGTATTCCCAGTCCTTCACTAGGACTAGGAAACTGAGGTGATATGGTAAACAGAGTGCTAGCTGCAGGGGCTGACAGGTTTCCCAAGGTGAGGTCCATACTGGTCCATGTTGTTCCGTGTCCTAGAACATTCCCATTTTACAGCTAAACACGTGATGCTTCTCAATACCTTACTCACTTTAATCAGGGGTTTTGGTTACTTTGTTTTTTGTTGCTCCTTCTGATCTGCTGCTATTCAAGAACAAATGTATCCCCCTCTTAATTTCTTTCTCTATGCTCTGAACAACAGTGGTGACCCAAAGCTTCCAGTCTACCCCAACCTCTGGACCTATTGCTGTTTTTCACAGTGTACTAATAAATGTCTTCTGAGTGCTGTTTCTGCTTCGAGAGTTGCCTTCCCTTGTTCTTTGCAATTTTTGTTGAGGCTTTCTGTTCCGCTGCTGAAGTCTGGAAGTTTTGTCAGTGCCCCATTGTCTGTACTGCTGATAGCAATGTTTAGGACTTCCTGCTTTTTCAACATTGCCTTTGTTTGGCTTCATTCTTCTAAATACAAGGCCAAGCATAGGGCTTGTGCTTATTCTGGAGTTGGGGCACTCTGTGCAGCATCTACGTGCTGATGTGGAGCCTTCACAGCAGAAGAGCCTTGGGTGAGATTTAACTGAAGCCTTACTGTGGCCATGAAAGTTAAGCTCAAACCTCAACCATGGTAGAGTGGTCAGGTGGAACCAATAGTAGTGGCACTTCCGTGATCCTCGTTCATGAGTTTGTCCTTTTTAATGAGTTTTGTCTTCCTTGTTCATGAGTTTCTCTGGGAAACTGCCATCTTGGAGAGTGTAGAGAAACCACTCTTAAATATTGTATTCACAAGCCCTTATTTGAGCAACACTCTGTGGGAACCAATGTGCCTCCTGGACACATTCCTTCAATCAGCTGGGAGAAAGTGGAAATTCATGTGGCTGCTTCTGAAAAGGAGTAGTGTCCTGGGTGCCAGGACAGGAGCCAGCTGAAAGCACTCAGCACCCCCTTGAGGCTTTAAATGAGTTTTTGGATAACCACTTGTAATGTTGTGAGCCTTTGCAAATGCTGGTCACTGTTGGGTTTAAAAGCTTGTGGGAACACCTGAGTGAGCCTTAGTACACCGGCCAGCCAATTGGAGGTTGGTCATGGAGAACGGGTAACTTCTGATTCATATCTAAGATAATAGATAGAATATTTTGGGTTTTTTGAGTCAAGAAACTCAAAATTGTAGGCAGAGTAGAGAAGGAACCAGAATTGCCATTTTTTTGGGAATAACAAATAAATGTCAATGCTGCAGAATGACAGTAATGCAGCAGAAAATGGAGATTAAAAGTGTTTCTATCATAGCCTTAGTGGGGGCGAATGCTCAGTGTGTTGCTTTAGGAGAGGACCCTGGAGATGTGGCTAACAGTGAAAAATTCACATTGTACTTGATTACAAAAAGAGAGAGCTTCTTAATCCTTTTATCTTGGTTTTTTCTTTCCCTTTTTTTTTGACTAGGAAGAAACAAACTGGCAGCACACGTATCAAAATCCCCCTGTCTTTTGTGCCTAAGTACTGGTCTCCGTGGACCCGGTTGTTTTGTGTTGGTATGCAATCCAACAAACTCTATTTTCTTCTTCAGAGTCTCTTTCCCTCCACCCCACTGTTTTCCAAATGTCACTTCCCCCCCTCATGTTTTCCCCATTAGCTTTGAATTGTTGCCACAGACTTCACGACTTAAATGCCTGACAATTATGTTATTGTTAGCAAAGATTCCCTCCCCTAAGAAGAGTCTCCTCACAAGTTAGTTAATGATATTTTTATTAGCATATATTTTGGTTCATGGTGCACTAAGTAGCTTCTAATTACAATGCTTTGTCTGAATACCTTGGGTGGCTGCCAGCTTTCCATTTTGCCAACTGAGGAATATGGTAGCAAGTAGTTAGGGAGCCTGAGGGCCATATTTCTAGGGCAGGAAAATTTATCTCTGTTCTTTTTAAATTTACTGTGTTGAACTCTGGGATTTTTAATTTTGTTTAATAAAAGAAGCCTCAATTAATTGAGCCCAATTTAAGCCTCAATAGGAAATAACCTGTGTTGTGATGTTGTTGTTTTGTGGGTTGTTTTTTTTTTAATCTGCTCCACTTCCAGGAAAAGGCTGATTGATGACATGTCTACAGCTCCCTCTTTTCTGAGTGACAGTAGTTGTCCTTGTGATTCAGTGACAGTGTCACAACACCATCTATCAATGACTTGAATTATTTCTGCAGTCAAGACGCTGCCTGAATTTTGCTCTTTAGTGTTATAAAGACGACTCTGATGGTAGCCCACATTTCAGTCAGAGTGGAGGTGGTTCATTTTATGTGGTGTGAGGACCTCCCTGCGTTGAGCTACTGCTTGGGTGCTGCAAATGTCAACAGGTGATTAGGTGGTATGTAAGAGCACAAGTGGCATTAGAAGTAGTAAGTGAATATGTTATTTTTATTAGTTTTAGAGTGAGTGTAAAGCATGGTAAATCTTTGAAGGGATGCATGTAAAGGTGTTTTTTTTAAGCTTCAGCAAACTTGTAACTTGACAGCAAGTTGTGATTTTGATGTAGTGTCCTTTTCATCCTTTGTTTAATGACTGTAAACTTCAGAAGGGCTAAGCACTGGTCAGTTTTATGATGTTGCAGAAGTCTGTTTTCTGCTTATTTAAAATATCTTTAAAAGATTATCCTAAAATGTTGAAATTATTCCTTCTTCACTTGAAGAATTCTTAGATATTGGAGTAAAATGGCTCATTTATATATATATGTGTATGTATACATCTCCAGATTAACTAGCAAAAAATACCTGCAGGTCAGAGACAGACAGATCTTTCCTGATTTATTCAGCTTGCAAATCCCAAGAACTGGCATCTCAGACTTCAATCGTGTAGGGAAAAATATTCAGGGTTTTAAAATGCTAAATGCTATCTGATAGTGGTTTTCGTGCATAACATTTTTCCCATTTGCTCTCTGACAGCTGAGAATGTCAGGAATTTTGTATCCCTCCCTCTTCTAGAAGCTTATGTGTCAAAATAATCTGTTTAATGCTTTTGGGTTTTGCCTTTGCTTTTCTCCACACTGCAGTTTTCTGTCTGTTGGCAGCCGCTGCCTTGAAGGTGGCAGGAATGGGGGGATGTAAATACCCAGACTTGGGCAAGTGAAGGCTCCTAAGCTGTGGAATGGGTTCTGTTCTTGCTGCACTGACTGCTTCAATGAGCTCATGGAATGCAGATGCAGAGGTGGCAACCTCAGTGTCTTCCGCCATGGGCGCTTACCTGGTTGGTCCACGGAAGCAGTTAAGGCAGCTCTCCTAAACAGGCTGGCAGAAGCTTCTTTCTGGCACTGATCTACTGTTGTTTTCACCATGATAATTTCAAAGGTTCACTTTGTAGGAATGGGAGGTAACAGCATGAGGAGGAATGTACTTCAGATGGGTTTTGGGACAGGAATGAAGAGGTTTGTGGGGTTGACGTTGGCTGGCAGGAAGGGCCAAGAACAGGAGAAACAGGACACCTATAATCGCCTGCAGAAGGGTAGGAATGGACTATTGAGTGAGGGGACTGAGGTACATGAATATCCTAGTCCAGAAAGCTTGAATATGTGTAATAGGAAGGGGAAGGAATTTGTAGGGCTGCCTCACTGCCTGCACGTGTTAGCAACTAGCAGAGCCAGAAGCTGTAGCTGTCCTTACCATTAGTGGCACCCAGATAAAGAAAGGGTAAACATCTCTGACCTTGAGAGGAGCCAAGTGGTTTGGTCTTGGCCACTCAGATGCAACATATGTCCTCAGAGAGCGGCTCTGTAGGAATGGGGGTGAAATCTAGTCAAATGATCACAGATGTCAGGAAGCAAATCTTGTGCTGCTGTGCACCTGCAGGTGCTTGAGAAGGCACTGTGTAGGAAAGTCTCGGCTGAGTTCAAAGGTGTGTAACACTCACTGAGCACTAGTGTGATTTTTCTCAGTTGGTGAGTCCTTATCCTTTCCAGCTGTGCTGGTAGGCAGAATTCTAACTGATTTGTATAAAGAGCAGGTGATGTACAGTCTAGAATAGTAAAAGCAACCCAATAGAGGAGTTAGGTGGTGGTAGTGGTTGTTAGTTTGGGGTTTGTTTTTTTCCCTCTTGGCTGTGGAGTTGGGAAGAGGCAGCTGGGATGTAGCACCACAGGATGGTGCAAAGAGCCGCTGACATGAATTAATGTTCCTTGGTATGCCTGTCAGATTGAATGAGTCCTGACTGTCTTCAGCAGGATTTGTCAGCCTGTATATAAACAGTAGTTTTTATTTCTGTATTTATTTGGCCTCTGTTTTGCTTTCTAAACCAGCATTCCGTAAGACAGGGCTAAGAGACTTTCACTGCCACAGCTCAGGTGTGATTTACATTGTGTTCCCCTGAATTTGGTTTTCTATTCCAAGTATGATATGACTGCTCTGTGGGTTTTTCTTCCTCCCTGTTCTTTCCTGTTAGTACAGAGGAAACATGAAAAGCATTGCCTGTGACCAAATATACCCCTCCATGATGAGATGCACAGGAAACAGAAAGCAAAATACTACAGAGGTTTTAAATAGGTGGTAAATTCCTTAATGGCTGCTTGGTTCCATCTTTCTGTCCTTTGCAAGGGCAAAGCTTCTGTTGACTTTGAATGAAGGGTTACAGAATCCCAAAATACTCCTGAAATCAATGAGAGAAACTCCGGTTATGCTGAACCTGAGTTTGCACCATGTAAGACTGAATATGCCCTCTGTGTTGCAGGGCTGTACAACTGTAGAGATTGGGCAGCTTCTAGTTGGATCCTGAGAGAAAAAGGGGATCTCAGAAATTTCATAATGCACATGTGGCCTCAATTCTTCTTTAGTGGCAAAGGGTGATGAACCACAAGTGCAAAGTGGACGTGTTGATAGAGGAGCACAACTACGAAGGTGCTCTGAACACAGTCATCACTGTGCCAGTACTTATGTGACTGTAGGTATGTGGCACACTGTGTGCCGTGCTCCAAGGAAGAGGGTCTTGGAAGTCTGCATGAAGCTACACAAGTAATTGATTTTGGGGTTTGGCTCGTCTTTGGTAAAATAAATTTCTTATTTATACTTTCAGGGGCCCTTGTGGCCTGGCTGTAACTGTTGAGTTGTAAAATGTACCTCTACAACTTAGATATTGCGTTGTGTGGTTTAGTGACTTCAACCTCACCAGTTGTTATCAGCCCCTCCAAAAGCAAAGTGGGACTAATGAGTGATGAAGTGTGTCAGTATTTGAAAATAGGCAAACTTCTTTGTGGATACTGAATGAGAGACACAGGACTTCTAAATTCCCACGAGAGGTGAGCTGCTAGTGATAGTTTACTCATTATACAGAATGGGAGGTATTCCCAATCCCCAGAAGGACATGGTGGAAAATGGTGGGGATGAAGTTCAGTAGTACAAGTAGAAAGTCCCTGTAGCTTTTGGCTCCCAATGAAAATACGTGCTGTAAGGTTGTAGGTAATTTTTTTTTTTTTTTAAATAAAGGAGGAAAGACATCTGTGAATGTATTAATGATTAAAGAATGATCACGTGATTATGATGCATCCATGAAAAATGTGTTACATGTTAGGAGAAGCGCATTTAAGGCTGTTCTGTGTTGAGAATGCCAAATACAAACCTGGTCACCAGCAGTCAGAAAAGATGAACTGAAGCTGGACCAGGCACAGGGAAAGGTGATTAGATGCAGATTTCTCCTTGTTACCTTATCTTCAGACTGGAAGAGCCTGATATAGGAAACTGTCAAAGTTAAATCTGAAAGACTGCTGCTCTGTATTAATATTTCAGCTAAAGGCAAGCAGTAATCACTAAATTTTTCTAAGTCAAGGTGCAAGCAAGTTACAAGTAATTTATTAATTAGGAATTCAGAATGTTATTAATTGTCAAAATAATATGATCCTTGTAGCAATATAATGGAAAAAAAGAACACTGATTATTTTAGTCTGGACATTGATCATCTTTTGAAATGGGTTAGGAATGTGATGATTTGTGATGGTGGGAGCCGATAGAGGTCTCTTTCTGGTTTGTGTTTTTCTGTTAGCCCAAGGTGATGTGAGCTGCTGATGGCTGTAGGTAGGGATGACATCTGTCAGGCTATGGAGGAGCTGACTCCCTGGCAAGTTGGGCTTGTGACCTGGGTGTCCGTGTGGCAGAGCTGGGAGTGGCCGCCTGAGCATTTTAGGTGGCTTTTCTCAAGAAGCAGAGTTGTTCTTATGCCAAATCTCAAACTGCTCCTGTTTCTTCTAATTTTCTTGGGAATTACTGGATACAGAAATACTGAGCTATAAAATCAAGGTAAGAGAAATTGTAATTTATAATACAGAAGGTAGTCCCATGAGATTTAATTTTGTGAGCTGTTTTTTTGTGTGTCAGTTGTTTGGGCATCTGTCCCACATTTGGTCCTTGGCAGGTGAAAAATGTGCAGATTAGTATTTTGTATCCCTTTAATTAATTTTGTGTGACTCTCTTTTTCCAGTTAATTAGGCCAGAAAAAGGTTCAAGAGGACTTTCTTTTTGGGCACTGATTTAAAAGAAAAAAAAGGAAAAAAGAAAAGAGCATCAAATAAACGTAATTATTTGCACAATATTGGGAAGTCTGTGTTCATAAAACACATTTGTTAAGAGTCTGTCATTAGATCATGAAACTCATGCAGTTAAAATTTTTCAGCTCTTCTTGATTCATTCGGTGATGCTAAGAGGCTTTTCCTTTTTTCTTGTAGAAAACAGTGATTTCTTGTGACTGGGACACTGTATCGTCACATGCACTTATTAGCCTGCATAAAAGAATGATAAAGGGCATTTTTTGTTTTGTTTTGTTTGTTTCTAAATTATTATTTTTATTTTTACTTTCTGGCCCTAACACTGGAAATATTCTTCAGTGAAACACCTATTACAGGACGTGTTCTTGTCAGCTGGTCAGAAGAAAAGGGAGAGAAATTCCCAAGATGATATACAGATCCTCAATGTGCTCTCAGGGCCAGTATTAAAGGAATTTGAAGCATGTGAATTTAACTGCATGGCTCCTGTGAAGTGTGATTACCATTATCTGAGAGCTCTTTGTAAATTCATGAATACTGTGTAATCTAGATTAAAATGTAATCTAGATTAAGACCAAATCAGCATGTGTGTGGGGTATATATGTTTTTTTCCAGGAGTTTACTGCCTGGGGGGTGAGTGCTTACACCGAGAAAGGTCACATGTACCCTCCACAGTTAAGGTCCCTGATTTTCAGGCTGCTTTAACACAGCTCACATGTTGAGGAGCAGGTCTTGGAAGTTCTTGAATTTTGTAGGAGATAACTTCTAGTCATGAGTACACAGTGAGCCAATTTGGAAAGATGCCCTCCTAGAATTGTTATTTGTGATTAGAGAAGGACCTGAGGGGCATATGATGGTAGGTGGGATGCCTTGGCCACGGAGGTCATGAAACAGGTAATGGGTCCAATGGCTTTTTTTAGACCTCCTCTACTATTAACATACTTGAAAAAGCCCTTCTTGTTATCTGAACTAATGCCTCAAGCTTGTGAGTGTTTAAGAAGCATTTGGACAATGCCCTCAACGGGATGCTTTAATTTTTGGCCAGCACTGAATTGATCAGGGTGTTGGTCTACATGATTGTTATAGATCCATTCCAACTGAAATGGGCTATTCGGTTCTAACAAACTGAAAAATTCTGTCATGATTTGGAAGCATAAAAATTCTGGAAAGCATTTATTGCATTAAACATGCAAATAATAAAGCCAAACACTAAAACTCCAGAAGGCACACATCTACCCAACTCCCTCAGGATCTTGGCTGATCCCATTTCTTCAAACCACGCTTCTTGACTGATTCCTCTTTCTTTTCTCATCCTCTTTCCTGCTGTTTTCTCCTATTAATGAGCTCTCCCACCTGCCTCACTCCCCAAAACACTTCAGTGTTTGACCATCTGTCACTGCTGCTGTGCATCCACACTGTTATAAAAGAAAGTGTTGACCTTGAGCTGCTGTGCGTGATCTGTGATGAATAGCTTACAAACTGGCAAGTGAACCAGTATTGCAAATAACTTGCGTGATACATGGCTCGTGAAACAGCAGTAAATGTGGAGGCTGCTGGGTCTGAATGCTCCGTCTGGGTACAGTTCAGAGAAAAAGATGTGTCCAGTAAATCTGCAGAGGTTTGCAACATAACACATGGATACGTGCGTGTTCGCTGGGCAGTGAGATTTATACCCTCCCCTAATAATGTATTTGATTTAGGAGTTGACCTCAGTTATCAGCTGCAGCTTAATATGCAGCTTTTGCGGATTATTTTTCAAATAAAAAATTTATAAAATGTCTCTGTGAGTACAGCAAGACTGAATGTATTTTCCAAGAAAGATTATTTTAGTTTTAAGACAAAGTTTAGTTGAATCAGCAGAAATACTCTTTTACTTCCTTTCTCTAATTGTAATTATAAACTGAAATTGTAAGTGAACTGCTTAGTCATGTTAAATTATGAAAATTATGCTGTTCTTTGGTTGTTATAACAAACTTATTTACTGTTTGTTGTTTTTTATTTTTCTCAAAGGATGTTTTCCTTGAAACAAAAAGCTGAATAGTAACTGCAAGAACCCATCTTTTTTAAAATATCTATCATATTATAGGATAGGTAAACTTGATGGGTTTTCAGATTTTTCTGGCAAGTTAGCTTTATCAAAGTCATTTGCAATGTTTTCTAAAACTCAAACCCAAACCGAATCCAGTCTTAGACCTACAAAGCAAAGTGATGTGGTTTGCCAGGGAAAGGGGTCCATATGCTGTCAAGTTAGACCTCCAAGTATAGGTGATCTTCATGTCAAAACTTGTCCTCAGAGTCCATGCCCCATAGTGGAAAAGATACATTGAACCAGTAAGTGCTGAGCTCATTAATTTAGCAGGATGAGGAACAGCAGGAGATAAAGGAGCTCTGCTTTCTTGGTGTTTAATTTTAAGGAAAATTAGAGATGTGCGACTGCAGAGAACTCTGTTCTCTATGGGATGGTAGAAAGTGGGTGGTCCTGCCATGGCAGGTCTTTGTGACCTGACAAAGTGTGTGATAATTCTGATTTATTAATTATATTTTTTGTCGGGGGGGGTGTGTTATGTTTTAACAGTTTCATTCCTTGGCTCCAATGTACTACCGAGGTTCAGCAGCAGCCGTGATAGTTTATGATATCACCAAACAGGTAAGATCTTCTGATTGCTTTTTGCCTGTATTAATTCCTCTGCTTGGGCCTGAGTTGGAGTTAAACCTCACAACTTCAGAAGTATTTATATGTTAATTTATCTGGGGTGTCTATGCTTTGATACTTTGTGTAAGTCTGAATGGAGGTGTCCAACTGCCATAAAACATTAAATAAAAAGTCCTGCTTCTGTGTTGTTTAAACTTCATCTAGACAAAATGTTGGAGGCTGCATTTTGTCAAAGTTTCTTTGGATTTCCTCTGGCTAAGTAGACAGGATAATATCCTGCAATACCCCCTCCCAGTACCACCACCTGTGTTCTCTATATGGAGTTGAATTTTTACTACAAAAAGCAGCTATTTGCTTTATCAGCTGAGTGGAAATTGTTTTCATATTACTGATTTTAAAACTAATTATTTTAATCTAAATGTATCATCTCATGTTTGCATTGCAGGACTCATGTCTTAACTTTGAAATCAGTAATGAAATAATAAGTCTCTGACCTTTTGTGTCAACATTAATAATTTGGAATAAAAATTGTATTTTCAGACCCTAAAGTGCTCTGGCTCATTTCTCAGGCAGAGAAGGCTAAGAGATTCTAGCTGAATGCAGTGAAAGAGGCTTTTGGAAGAAAACCCCTGCTGATAAAGCTGAGTCAGAGGTGGTGTTAATGGATGGATGGTCATGACAGTTCACTATCATTTTATTCCTTTCTTGCCAACTGAATTATTTAGCACTAGGTTGAGAGGGCTGGGTTGGTTCTCCAGTGCATTAGTGTAATGATCTGTCGCTGATGATGGTGGTCACTGTTGCACAGCGGTTCTATTCTCCTTTGCTACTTTGCCAAGAAAAGGCGAGGAAAAGTGAGTGGTGCTGGATTGATACATATTTAAATCAAAAATATCTTACAGTTGATCTTGTAATATATTATAAGAATATAATTTTGTTTTGCCAGCCTTTCTCCAAGCTTATGTGGAACAGCTCTCAGGATAAAGAAGGGAAAATAGGAAAGGAAGGCCAATATGTGTTTCACTTTCTGATACTTAAAATTCAGTGTTAATCATTAAAGCAAAATGGATTTTTTTTCACAATTGACTGATGATGCTCTACCTTCGTTGATACTGATACAGCCATTGCTGATTTAGACACAAGTCTTATGTGCATTTCTGAAGGGGGAAAAATTATTTATAATATATTTGGGAGCTCACTTTGAGTATCAGTAATACTTTCAACCATGCATTATAATTAGAATCTCTAGAAACAAAAGTGATTTAATGCTATTACTTCATTAGTGTAAAGAAATAGAAAAATTACTATTAAAAGGTAGGTAACATTAGAACGTTTGAATTTTATGCTTGGAGGGGAAAAACTCCAAGTGAATTGTCACCTGTCTCTTTGGTTTCATAATGAATAAATTTAGGTTTAGCAGGTCACAAATTTGGAAATGCAGCGGGGAGGGCAGCACTGTGGAAGCTCTCCTAGATGTTACCGAAAATTTGACAGTGGTTGAGAGAATTATCCACTGGGCAGAAGTTGAAATTAGACAAATGAAGCTCATATTGAAAGTGAAGGAAATTAGCTACTATCCAAACTTACAAGAACTGGGTTAGTTTCTTCATCGCTGAAAATTCAATGTTCGGTGCTGCTTTTGGGGTGAGGAGGAGGGGGAGGCAGCAAAGAGGGAAATATCCAAGTTCAAGAATTAATTTGAAGAAGTCTTATAACCTAAATCTTGAAAAGCAGATTGCACAGATACATCAATGATTTTTCAGTTTTGTGATCTATATAATTATTTCATTAATACTGTCAAAGCTGTGTTCCTCTACTTGAAAAATAAGCAAACACATTGATAGAGAGTAGGCTGTTAACTTACTTTGTTATTTCTCTGACTTAGGATTCATTTCATACTTTGAAGAAATGGGTGAAAGAACTAAAAGAACATGGTCCTGAAAACATTGTAATGGCCATTGCTGGAAACAAATGTGATCTTTCTGATATCAGGTAATAATTTTTGTTGTTGCTTTCACTGCAGTAACTATATTGTTTCTTTACTTCAGGTAACAATTTCTTTCATTGTTATAATAGTATATAATTTTGGCCAGCTGTATTGGTTCTTTCTAACACCAATGATTCTAGCGATGCAAAACCTCAAGAACAACAGCACAATTTGAATTATGTACTTTTTTAACCTCTCTTTTACTGCCCTTCCCCTGTGTTTGTATAATCTCTACAACCTTTAGCTTTTGAACCACTGGAAATGAAAAAGTATTCTGTTTTATTTTTTACCCCTTCCATTCAGTTCAAATGTGCAGAATGTGATAAGGGATGAGCAAAACCAACAGTGTAAAGCTAGAAGGATGGGCCTAAGGTAAAAAAGTGTTATTCAGAGAGCTTTAAGAATTGTGCTTTGCGACAACTGAAACTGTCCCATAACACTGGATGTAGAAAGTGTATTCTTGGTTTTCTTAGTAGCATAACATCAAGTAAAGCTTGTCATCTGCATGAAGCAAAGAACCTTCTGGGAAAAAAGGGGAGGGTTGAATCCACGCTTGTGCAGAAGAGCTGAGATGATGCTATTTGGAATGCTAGTGAAGCTGGAATCACTCTTCTGCTTGTTATCTTGATTTGGATTTACATTTATCCTTTCAGGAAATGGAAGCACATTCTGCTGTACAGTAGTGATTCCTTGTGTCAGTCCATGACTATTATTTCTTGCTTCAGCTAAGAGCACATACTCAAAGACTATATTTGATGCTGTCCTCTTAGAACCTTATAGGCTCTCATGGTTGGTCAAATATATTCCCCTCTTGTATAATCACACTTTGGCCCAGGTTCACCAGAGCCCTGGAGCACATGTGTAAGTTGAAGTAAGTGATGCAGTGCTTTGTTGAATCAAGGCCCATATAAGGATAGGACCTGTGTGGGTTTTGGTTTGGTTTTTTTTTTTTTCCTTTGTTCTTCCCCCTGCTACTGTCATCCATGAAACAACACAAAACTGCAAGTCACTGCTTTCTGTAAATAGTGAACAAACTCTGATTCTAGGAGACTCCTAGTTTCTGTTGGGCTAAGAAGTGGGGACACAGGTGGCATATTGTCATCTCCTGCGTGATTTTGTGATATGCTTGTCAACATGGTGAAACTGAGTCCTAAAAGACAAACCCAAAGGTTTCCAAGAGGAAAGGACAATTACAACAATAAAACAAAAAACCGGTTAGCACAAATCTCAGTTTTTGGTTGCCCTGAAAGTCACTTTAAATTTATCGCTTAAGTGTTTCCAGCGATACAATAGCCAGATTAACTCGAGGGTAATAAGTTTGGAGATTGTGACACATGATACCAATTGCAAATGAATCCATAACCAGCTCTCCCCCTGCTTTTGGAAGCATTTGCCATGGCAGCTAGCTTTTAAATGCAGTTCCACCAGAGGTGGATTGACTTGAGGACATGAAGAAAAACCTGCACCCCAGAAATGTTGTGGGAGTACTGGCATTCCTCACAGAGTGAGTGTGATCTTCTCACAACATTATTATCAACCACTACCTGTAGTATACTCATTGCTGATCACCTAATTCTTGCTCCTGTTCTGTTCAGCCAGTACAGCTCTTCCTTGTGCAAATTGTTTTGCTGTGTGAATGGTCCTCAGCGTACTCCATGAGCTAATGTCTCTTAATTTTTTTGATTTTTTTTTTTTTTTAGGAAGAGGGCTTTTTCTCCCTGTAGTTATGAATAGTTTTGGGAACATTTTTCTGTGCAGTTTTTCTTTCTGCATCCCCTATCTTTTTTCTTTCTAAAGTCATCCAGTGATGCCCAACTAAAGAGATGTTGGTGGAAAAAATAGAGAGCAGACTATCTCATACATGATATATTTTCACAGTTCTTGCAGAAATCTGATTGTTTATGCAATGCATGCAGCTGTATGCATTCTCTGTCTGCTTTATGTCTTGAGATTTACTTCACTAAAAATGATTTTAGGTGAAATGTGTCAGCAGTTTATCAGATTGTTTCCAATGATTGATTCCAATGCATGCCTTCAGGCACAGAGAATTTAAAAATAAGATGATGTGAGCGCACAGGAGGAAGCTGCTGTTTGTATGCATTTTTGGCATCTCTCTTTGGTTTTGTAGAGCTTTTGGCAGATGTTTTGCTGGATATCAGAGAGAGACAGCTGCTTTTAAGACCAACACGAATAGATGCAAAAGAGGACAAGCTGACCCAGTTCAAGTTGATTTGATTCTGCCATCTCTATGAGTGTAGGAGATAATGTCAGGAGGAATGAATGTAAGCAATAAGAACTGATTATCTTCCTTTGGGAAAAGACTAACACTATTTCTCATAATCATTGACCATGTTACCCTCCTCGATTAGCATCTAGAATCTGGTTTTAAGCTTCCAAGATGTATTTGGGACACTTATGGGTCGTGCTGCTTTTCCTCAGTGTTGTTAATGGACTATCATCAGTTTTTGGTGCTCTGTTGAAGTAAATTTATTCTCCACTTTGAAGGAATTTCTACAGATAGGCAAGCAATTTTATTAAGTATAAATCCTTATCTTTGTTGTAGTATTGTCAACTCTATTTACTGCTGAGTGTTCAGCATACTTTTAAGTAATAGTCATACTTTCTTCTGATATGTGTCCTGTTGTTCTGACAGGTTACTAAAAAGTTATTTCAAAGACAGGAGCTGTAACTTCAATGCTAAAATGTTGTAAGTGTCCAAAATACTTCTTTGAGCATTGTAGAAGTCAATAGTCATAACAGCAACTAAGAAGTGTTCACTTCCCTTAAAATGTGGTGCATCTTAACAAATTATGTTCACTGGAAATCCCTGATTAAGAGAATTCAGCAGAATTTCATGCTCAGATCTTCACTCCATGCATCCAGAATACTTCTTCATTCACTAATTATTCAGAAAATCTCAAGGGAGATTAAGTCAATAGAATAATTTGGAAAGGATAAAATGAAATAATTGACGTCTTTCAGAACAGAATGGAACAGAGCTAGCAGATCTTTAAGGAGGTCTTCCATAGAATGCAAGAGCTGGCAATCCTCAGGAGCAAGAAATCAGGCAAGGAAGGCAAGAGACCAGCATGGCTGAGTAGGGTACTGCTGGTCAAACGAAAGGGAAAGAAGCAAATGCACAGAGAGAGGAAACAAGGACAAGTATTCTGGGAAGAGTATAGAGGTGAAATATGGTTGTGTAGGGATGGGGTGAGGAGGGCCAAGGTGAAGTTGGTACTGAACCTGGCAAAGAACGCAAAGAATAACAGGAAGGGCTTCTACTGATATGCTAACCAGGAAAGGAAGGTTAAAGAAGGCGTACTCCCTCTGATAAATAGCATTGGAAAACTGGTAACAATGGACAAGGAAAAGGCTGAGGTACTCAAACAACTTTTTTGCCTCAGTCTTCAATGGCAGCCTCTCTTCCCAACCTCTTGAGTTGATGAACAGCAGGATGGGGAGTGGGGAATCAAAGTCCCTCCCTGTCATAGTTTGAAATTGGCCCCCCTTGAGAGTTCAGGGGCTCAGAGGTGATTGGGTGCCAGGGCAGTGTTCCCTGGAGAGCCAATCACCGTCCATGTTGTTCGCTTTTGCTCGAAAATCATATATCACAGCACTGGAAGTGGTTGGCAGTTCTGGTCTTGGTTGTTTTGCTGTTGGTGTCTGCTGCATGTAGGTGGAGAAGGCCAGGGGGTGGCTGGGCTCCCTCTCTCCCCCTCCGGGGGGAAGAGGGGAGCCCTGTGGCCCCCCTAACTCTGCCTAGGCCAGAGTTAGAGACAGCATTGGAATGAGTGCATGTTTGTGAGGGTTGCGACTCACAAACAACTGGTAAGTGGGAGAGAGAGAGAGAGAGAGACAGGCCCTGTGGCCAGGCCCTCTTCTTCTTTCCCCTCCACCTTTGCAGCCAAGCTGCAGAGGAGGGCTGTTTTTTTCCCTCTCGCTGTTTAGTGAGAGTGGATGTGAGGCTCAGCATTGGAGCAGAGCCAAGTGGACGGGCCGGAGGAGGCTCGATTGCTAGGGAGAAAATCCCAGGCAAGAATTGGAGACGGACCCCCGATAGAGAGCGGCCCGGAGGATCTCTGCCGTGAACTAAAATGCAGGACAGCCGGAAACCCGAAGGAGGAATCAACATTCCAGGACACAGATGCTTGATAAGCTGAACTACACTGCAGCAGCCTACGAACCCAGGTATGAAGCAGAGAGAGAGAAATCACACAGCAGCAGAAGAGCAAGGACTCAAAGCTATCTTCTTGGACTTCATGAGGAGGAGAGACCGCAACAAACAACTGGAACTTGGTGAGGGGGGAGCGTTCAGGCCCAGAACACTCCCACAAGAGGGACTGGTTACTTTCCAGCCTTGAAAAGCTTCTTTCTGGACTAAAGTTAAAGGAAGGGGCTAAAAGGACTGACAGAAATGTAAATATATATATGTAGTTGCTTTTAGTTTGTACAGTACAGTATATTTATTTGTGTAAATAAATGTATACACTTCCCCCTTCCCCTACAGAAGCCTCTGGTCTGAAAGTTTCTCTCTGGTGTTAGGATAAATTGTGAGAAGGGGTGGGAAGGAAGCCTGAAAATTGGATTTTGGATTTCTAATGTGGCTCAAACTGCCACACTCCCACTGTAAGGAAAGATCAGGTTCATGTCCACCTGAGGAACCTGAACTTATGTAAGTCTATGGGACCCAATGAGATGCATCCCAGAGTCCTGAAGGAATTGGCTATGTATTTGCCAAGCCATACTCCATGATATTTGAAAAGTCATGAAGTCCTAGGTGACTGGAATAGGGAAGCATTGTACCCATTTTAAAAAAGGCTAGAAAGGAGGACCCTGGGAACTACTGACCTGTCAACCTCAGCTCTGTGCCTGGGAAGATCATGGAACATATTCTCCTAGAAGCTGTGTTAAAGTACATGGAGGACAAAAAGGTGACTCAGGACAGCCAGCACAGCTTCACCAAGGGAAAGTTCTGCCTGACCAACCTAGTGGCCTTTTATGATGGAGTGATGACATCAGTGGACATGGGAGGGGCTACAGATGTCATTTATCTGGACTTCTATAAAGCTTTGACACGGTCCCCCACAACATCCTTCTCTCTAAACTGGAGAGATGGATTCGACTTGTGGACTGTTCGATGGATAGGGAATTGGTTAAACAGTCACGTCCACAGGGTAGTGGTCAACGGCTCAGAGTCCCAATGGACACCAGTGACAAGTGGTGTCCCTCAGGGATCTGCATTGGGACCGGTGTTATTTAATATCTTCATTAATGACATAGATGAAGGAATCAAGTGCACCCTCAGCAGTTTGCTGATAACACCATGCTGAGTGGTGGTATTGGCACACCTGAAGGATGGGATGCCATCCAGAGGGACCTGGACAAGCTCAAGAGGTGGGCGCATGGGAAGCTCATGAGGTTTAACAAGACCAAGTATAAGGTGCTGCACCTTCTACCAGGTCAGGGCAGCCCCCAGTATCAATACAGGCTGGGGATGAACAGATCAAGAGCAGCCTTGCCAAGAAGGCCTTGGGGATGCTGATGGATGAGAGGCTGGACATGAGCTGGCAGTGTGCACTTGCAGACCAGAAAGCCAATTGTGTCCTGGGCTGCATCACAAGCAACGGGGCCAGTAGGTCAAGGGAGATGATTCTGCCCCTCTACTCTGCTCTTGTGATACCCCACCTGGAGTGCTGCATCCAGCTCTGGGGTCCCCAGCACAGGATGGACATTCACCTGTTGGAGTGAGTCCGGAAGAGGGCCACCAAGAATGAGTAAAGACATGGAGCATCTGTCCTATGAGGCAAGGCTGAGAGAACTGGGAGAAGAGGAGACTTCAGCGTGACCTAATTGTGGTCTTCCAGTACCTGAAGGGAGCCTACAAAGAAGGTGGAGAGACACTGTTTATAAGGGCATGTAGTGACAGAACAAGGGGAGACGGTTTCAAACTGAAAGTAGGTTTGGATTAGATGTTAGGAAGGAATTCTTATTATTAGGGTGATGAGATACTGGAACAGGTTGCCCAGAGAAGCAGTGGATGCTCCACTTCTGGAAGTGTTCAAGACCAGGTTGGATGAGGCCTTGAGCAACCTGGTCTAGTGAAAGGTCTCCCTGCCCATGGCAGGGAATTTCAAACTTTAAGGTCCCTTCTAACCCAAACCATTCTGTGATGATTCTAAAAGTTATTCCTCTAACTTTTACTGTAGCCTTGGAATAACACTTGCTCAGTACTCCAGTGATGGTTGTTGCCTTCTTCCCTCTTCTCCCGATCTTGTGTGTAGTCATCGCTTTTCTTAGAGTTCCAGCATTTGTACTTTTCCTTTCTGACAAGGTAACATCTTAACAGTGCTGACATCCAGATTATGATGAGTCCACTTGATGTATGCAGCCTTTTTGATGCCGGCAGCACTGGATGGCATGACGCTTATTGCCAATGTGCTGTGGACATGAATAGCTTCCTTTAAAAATGTTATCAGAGAAAGCTACAAAGTTTTGTGATGCTTCCTTGGAATATTGTTACTTGCTGCTGCATTACTGTTTCCTTGACTCCTGAAGTTTGCTTTCTTATCCAAATTACACAAGTTGACAGTCTTCCTTACATAACCTTATGCTTTCAAATTTCTTCCTTTACTGTTGTTTGAATATTATGTTATGTAGTTAAGTTCCTTTATTCTTATCTGCAAATAGTAGTATCTTTCATAATAAAGGCCAAGGTGCCATTTCAGAATTAGTAAGGGGAATGCTGCCTTCCCTGTGTCTTCTGCCATATAAAGACAATACAAAGAAGCAAGTAATAGAAACAAGCTCTGAATCCAGATGTTGGAATTGTAGGCTACTTTTTTGAAAAAGATTTGTCATAAATCTGGCAATTATTCTGGCTCTCTCCCTGTTTCCCATGAGCAGCAGATCTGATTTATTTAAAACATACAGCTCCATAAGCTAATAATGAAATTGTGTTGCTGTGATCCCATGTAGGTACCTTCTATTAAAGTCCAAGGCACTCAGGCTTGGAGGAAATTGTTGAGGAGTCTGGGTTGGTATATCAGAGGTGTGGGGTGAAGGAGTTGGTGTAAATTCTGCATGTGTAACAGACATCTATAAAGCCACAAAAACAACACTTGATGTATTGAACAGTCATGCTGGCAGCCTGGTGTTTCAACATGTGCTCCCCTAATTGGGTATACCTTGGGTGCCTGTTAGCTTGTTCAGTCTCTCAGATTCTCAGCTGTTGCTCAGAAATTAGGAATGGAGGTGGTTACAGACAGCAGCAGACACAGGCAGATCCATCTTTGCCACTTGGCTCAGGCAGATACAAGGTCAGCATGGGGCTTGCTTGCCTGAAGCGGAAGTTTATTGTACGTTGTAAACTACATTTACCAGCTTTTGACATGTGAAGTATTGGCTACAAAATGAGGGCGTTCTACCAGTGATTTTAAGGTGATGTCACTTTGGTGACAAGGCACAGAATAGCTGACACTCACTCGCTGTTGCTGATGTGCTTTCATATTTATTTGAGAATCTCTCGTTTCCTTGCTGTAAAGACCAAGACATGCGATGCTCTTATCGCTTTCATCCACAACATTCGTACCCTATCTTGTTTGAACAGTTGGTATGTGGAGAGTGCTGGTTGCTGCCTGGATCAGCAGAGTTGTGTGTCTTTTCTCAAGCATTTTAATGCTTTTCTTATCGAAATCAAGCTTAAAATACAAACAAATGGGTTGTCATTTAAATTATCTTCTTTCTTTCAAGGCATGAAGTCAGCAGCAAGTCTCAGAAATCTGCAGATTGATCACTGTTGAAATGTTAATATTTTGAATATGATGATCTAAATGCCATATGAAGAAAGATAGTATTACTTTTACCAAGAAGAAAAGCATATTAATGCTTTTCTGATCAGGCTGTGTTTGAGGTTGGGTGTGTCCCCCCCAGTTTTTTTTATTTAATTTGACTTCTTTTATTCGTAAATGTCTTAATTTTTTCTTTTTTGTAGGGAGGTTCCTATGAAGGATGCCAAAGAATATGCAGAATCTATAGGTGCAATTGTTGTTGAAACCAGTGCAAAGAATGCTGTTAATATTGAAGAACTTTTCCAAGGAATCAGTAAGTAAATGTTCCTTTTAGTTAATTAATTCATTTTGGTTATTCAGGGGTCTTCTGAAAATAGCAGTTTGTTTTGGATCTATAAACTACTTTCCCAAGGACATCAGTAAATCCCACTGAGCTGGTTGTATGGCTGCTGTTTATGCACAGGTAAACTAAGAAAAACTTTGAATACGCCAGAGCAAAACATAATAGATACAGGATAAGCCTGTTCATTCTAAATCTGTATATAAACCCTGACCTGGGTCACATCTTCTGTTTCAGATGAAGCCTGCTGTAAAGGCAATTCTGTTGATCTTACAATTATGTTGATAAAAACTTAAATGTTGATAAATGCTCCTGGAGGACATTGATAAGTAAAAAGTAGTTATTGCAGTGGAATCCGTTTAAAAAACAGCCCCAACGTAAATTTCTTTCCAGGCCTTTTAAACGTGATGAAACTAACACTTGTCATGAGAAGAAGAAAAAATTTCTCATTTAGTCTGCCTTTTAGGGGTTCCGGTGTTGGTCTCTGTCTGCAAGTGGGAAGGACTTTTCAGGCTGGAAAGGACCTCACAAGACCTTTAGTCCAACTTCCTGTTCCAGACAGACTTGATAGTGAATTCAGACCAGGGTGCTTGGGCCATTGTTTGGCTGGACCCCAGAGCAGAGGTTCCACAACCTCTTTGGGCAGCTGAGTCCAGTATTTAAATAGTCCTCACAGTGACATCCCCACCCTGTTGTATCAAGCCAGAACATATCCTGATTCAATTCACAGCCACCATAGCTCCTTTTCCTGGACGCACCTCACTAAAGAGCCTGATTCAGTCTTCTTAGCAGCCTTTCCCACAGGTACTGACAAACAGCTTTGTGGTCCACTAAAGCCATTTTATCTCCAGGCTGAACTGGCCCTGTTTTGTCAGCCTTTCTTCACAGGGCAAGTGCTCCAGCCCTGACTGTCTTGTGGCCCTCCTCTGAATTTGTGCCAGGTTGTCAACACTTTTTTTTTGGGGGGCCCAAAACAAGTGTGACCCAGCTGATGTTAGACTGTATCTAGAAGGAGATAACCACTTTATCTGATGTTCTGTCTTGGCTCTTGTGGGTATGGCTGAGGATCCTGCTGGCTGTCTTTGCTGACAGGGCATGCTGCTGCCTCATACTCAGATTGCCGCCCTCAGGTTCTTTTTGGCAGATTTGCTTTCCAGACAGCCAGTCCCCAGCCTGTCTCTTAGACAGGGGCTCTTCCTTCCTACAAGCAGGGCTTGGCATTTGTCCTTTCTGAAGTACATAAGGTTCCTGTTGACCATCTCTGCCTCCAGCCTAAGACCCTCTGAACAGCAGCCCTGCCCTCAAGGATATTGAATACACCCCTGAGTTGGGTATCATCTGAGCGTTGAAGTGGGTGTGTGTTTTTTCGTCCATCAGGCCACTGATAAAAGGTATTAAGCAAAGTACTCTACTTGTAACTGGCCTGGGGGTAGATGAGTACTGTTAACCACTGACCTTTTGGGTATGATGATCCAGCCAATTTCTCACACAGCTAACAGTCGTCCTATCTAGACAATAACATCTCAACTTGGATGTACCAGGATGCTGTAGGGAAAAGTATTGAAAGCTTTGCTAAAATCAAGGTAGACAACATCCAGTGCTCTCCTTCGATCACAGATCCAGTCATACTGTCATTTAGGGCAACGAGGTTGGTTGCACATGGTTAACCCTTACTAAGCCCATACTGACTTGGTCCTGGTCATCTTCACCTTGTGCTCAGAAGCAACTTCTCAGGGTTTTGCTCTGTGGTTTTCCTGGGAAGTAGAGTGAGGTTAAGCAGCCTGTAGATCCATGGCTTATTATTGTGTTTTTTGAAGACAGACATTATATTTACCTTTCTCCACAACCCTTCAAAAACAATAGGGATGATAAAGAGCAGCCTTACAGTGACACTGGCTTGCTCCTTGTGCATGCTCAGATTATATGGGTTGAGATTTCTTCAGAGCTCCATGACCTGACCCTTTTCCATTACTGGTGGCTCCTCTTCTCTGTGAATCCTATTCTGGGGTGCAGAGACCTAGGAGATAGTATGTCCAGAAACTCAGCCTTGTTTCCCTGCAATGACTTTATTTTATTTCACATATTCATAATCAGCTGATATTATCTACCACACTTTGCCTGAGATATGGCCTGTTCAAGTGTTTGCTTCACGTACATGGGATGTATTTGAAATGGTTAATGAGAACCAGTATTCCTGGAATACATTACCTTTTTTTTCCTCCTTTTAAAAAAGAGGTGTGTGTGACATGGCTGTCTGGAGGAACTGGTTCTTCCTTGTGATAGTTTACTTGTTTGTCTGCGTCTGATGGTTGTGAATGTTCTCGCGGAGGAACTCGTTCTTGCCACGTAATTAGATAATTAGTTTCCATCTTTGATACGCATTGCTGGCAGTGTGCACTGTCCCTAATAATGGATATAATAGATGAGGAAAATCAGCTAAATTAAGTTTAGTATGAACTAGATACCCAGGCAAGTGCACTTAATTCCACAGGCAATTATTTCTATATATAGAAATATTTGGTCTCAGTGGATGTACTTGTGACCTTATTGAGCACTCAGAGGAGAGAAAGGAGAAAATTGGTAGTGTATGTTTGTGGAAATACAGTGGAAACCAAGTGAAAAATGCTTGAGTAGCAGGAGAATTAATTAGTATGGTTATGACTGGGCAGCAGGTATTTATAAGTAACTTTCTTATGTTTTACACCACTTCAGTCTTGGTGCAATTTCCAAAAAAGTCTGTCTCTGCCAAAGTTGCATAGCAGCATTTCTGCTTTTTCAGTGTATGAAATCCTTCATAGGTCATGTCTCCTGCTCTGTTGACTAATTTTGTTTGTGTGGTGCCCTGGAAGTCACGTTGCAGCTTTAGTTTTTTGCTTTCATGCTGCCTGAGAGCTCCTGCCCTTCTCTTTGTGCTGCTGTAGAAGGGCATGGTGCAGCTTCCCAGCCTCTGAACAATGAGGCAGCAGGCAGCAGCTTCTGTTTACCTTGAACTTTGTAGTTGGACTGTATGTGTTGTCTATTTTACAGCCTGGATTTGGAAGACTATTCCAACATGTGTGGAGAATTTCTTCATTAAATCCTCCTTGAAATTGATAGCACAAACAGAAAGTGTAGACTTCATTTTAATTCAGCTAAACAATTTACCTCCTGCTTACTTATGCTTTTCATTTCCCAGGGCTTTTTTAACATAAACATTTTTCCTTCCTAAGGTGTCTAACAACTGTCTTTTTTCCAGGGATACTGTTATGAAAAGAGTGAAATGGTATAATGGGAAAAACTTACTTATCATAATGATATAAAGAAGGTGTAAAGAAGAAAAGGGGAACTGGGATGTTTTGCTGACAACTAGAAATATCTTGGATAAATGATAGAGATTATAGACAGATCACTTAATTTCTAAGATTATTATGTTACATTATGCTTAAAAGATTTTTTAAAATAAGTTTTCTCTCAGAATTTGAGGATTTGGCTGCTAAGAGGGATGTCTTCATAACACAGTCTCAATACAAATTCATTGTCCTTAATTCTTATCAAGAAAATGCAAAATGTGAATGACTAGAATCAGTAAAAGTTTCTGAATTTTTGAGGTTGGGTCAAATTTGGCAGGAGAGGTATTCTGCAGTCTGTGTACTTATGCTCAATCTGCCTCCTCAGCCTTATTTGCCTAAGTCAGCAAAGTTAGTGTTCTCTGCACTGGAGGGTTTGCACTGAGTTGAGTGATGGGCTGCAGCTCCTGGTTTCTTCAAATGGCAAGCCACTACACTTACCCTGGTTGCATTCATCAGTGCCTGACTGAAACCTTGCTGTGATTGTGAAATATCACGTGGCTGATTTATGTCTCTGTAAAGAAGAATATTTTTAATACAGTTGTATATTCCCCACTTGAGCTAAATTTTTCCCAGTGTCTTTCTTTAGAGGTTTTTGACATAAAAAAGGCTTAACAGTATTTTTTTCATGTATTCCAATAGTTCTTTTTTAATAGCTGAGTTTCTATAGGATCAAATGTTATTAACTTTTTATTCCCAGCCTTAGAAGAATCATAGGCACAGTGGCTCCCTGTAATTAGTTTATACTTTAGCAGCAGCAAAAATGCCAGTAATGTATTATACAATCACAGTATAATAAAGTTGTGCCTGTGCAGAGGGCCATACCTTGTTCTATATTGCCCCTTCTTGGTTGTAGGGCTGACCTTTGTCCACTGACCTTTGCTTGTGCCTGGCTGGTTTTCAAAGACTAAACAAGCTGCCCCATGTGGACTATCATTTAGTGGCAATCACACCCTTGCAATTTTCAGACACCTGTTCATTTAGCAGCTCAAATAAGCCTTAGTTACCTTATTCAAATCTAGTACACGCCCAGCTGTTTCTCCTCAGCCTGTGTGTGTTGCCTGTTACCTCAGTGTGAAGGTGCCCCAGATACGAAAGAGCAGCTTACATAAAAGCCATCCTCCGTAAATGGCAAAGCTGAGGCTGTACCTCCCAGGCTAATACTAGTCTGCATCAGTAGGTCCAAAGGTGAGCAGGTGGTGGGACAAGTAAGCTGCTGAAGAATACCTAGCCAAGTGAAATGTGAAATAAACTTGTGCCTAAACAAACAACAACAAAAAAAATTACATCCATGCGTTATTTTTTTTAAGTCTGGCAAATCATAGAACCATAGGATGGTTTGGGTTGGAAGGGACCTCAAAGGTCATCTAGTTCCAATTCCCTGACATGAGCAGGGGTGCCCCCCACTAGATCAAGTTGCTCAGGGCCCCATCCAACAAATGTTGGAGATCAGTGTGCTACCAAAGGGGGCAAGATTGAAGCATTTCAGCATCTTCTGTTGAGGGTGAGAAAGAAGTGGGGAACAAGATTATCAGAATCAATTTATGGAGAGTGTGTAAAGAGTGGTTAGCACACTCGGTCTTACTGATGCTAGTACTACAACAAGGAGAGACAGGGTGATGTTTAAAAATCCAGATAAGAATGTTCTTCCTAGATGAGGCTTCCTAATTAGACCAGTTTCTGTCTTGGGATTCAGCCTTTCATGTGGTAAATGCTCAGTTATAAATGTATGAAGCTATTGATTTTCTGATGCCTTGCCAGCAGCTCATATATTGAATATTTAATGTAACCCAAATACTTGTTTCCTAGAAATACTCAGAGATTTAAAAAAACAAATCAAACTCAGTCTCTAGAGTTTACAGTTTAACCAGTTGTTTACTGGACAATCTAAAGAGGAAGGTGTGAAGTGTCTGTCTGGAATGGGGAAGGGATCCTTCCAGAAGACATTCAATGTTTGCACTGACTCAGATGGACTTGGACGGATGGAATTGCAGATGGATGATCTTCAAGCTTTGTGAGTGATGAGTATGGTGGTTTTCATCCTGTTATCTGCTAATTTGTAGGTATCTGTGAATTCCTTTGAAGAGGTCTATGAAAGATATTCTAAGAAAATAAAGTACATTTATGTTACAAAGCAATTCACATGCACCAGTTTTTAAGGTAGTCCAAACTCATAATTGAATTTTTGTAGGGAGTGTAAAAGGATTGAAAAACATTGTCTGAACCTATATTTTAGATTATATTCTTTGCAGTTTATGTTCCCTGTGTTATAGGATTAGTCCTCCTCTTAATTTCAAATTTTAGTGAATGGAGCAAAACTTAATGACCTTTGGACTACTCCTGAAGTTAAACATGAGGTACGAGATTTCTCTCCAAGCAAGGAGAGCTCCTCAATGTAAACTAGTAAATAAACTGAAACCGCCCACAGTTAATTACAGCAGGACCTTGAATCAGAGTTGGATCTCTCAGTAACAAAAGTCATTAGGACTACTGCTGTTTACTTTGATGCATGCAGGATTAAAATATTTGTTACGTTTTGGGGTTTTTTTTCTGGAAATTTTCATTAAATGAGCAAAATGTAGTTGTATTGCTGCTTCCCCTAGCAAGAACCTCAGTGTCAGCAATCTATGCTTTTGCCTTAAAGAAACAAACCAAACAAAGGCTTTATTTTCTTGCATGGAGATGCTGTTAGATGTGCTATTAGGAGTATTAAAATAATTTCAAGTTAACTGTGTTTAGTTATGCAACAGATTTTATTTTAAGGATGTGTTCCCTTGCATGAAAAGTTACAACATGAGTAAAGAGTAAACAGCAGTCATCTGTCAGCTGGGAAAAACATTACTTCACTATAAATATGGGGGAGAAGAAGAAACTAGAGTCAGACTAGTGGGCCAGGCTTTATGACCCATGTGAGAACATGGGCAACTTCTAAAATAGCAGTGAAATGGGTTTCAAAGTGTGAAAGGATTTGGGGAGATGTGGCGAGTGACTATTTTAAGTCCTACAGGTGCAGAAAACTGCCAAAACTGTTGGATAAGATGTGCCTGCTTCATTCTTTCGTGTCTTCACAGATGGCTGTTCTTTATTAATGAGGTTTATAGAGAGCAGTGCTTTGCGGTGGCTCATACTGCTGTGATACAGCAGACACTTTGAGGAGGAGGTTCTGGCCATTGTATAGCTGTCGTATCACCGCTTGAAAATGTTGATCTTTTCTCAGGGGAGCCATTAGAAAAGCTCACCTGAGCTGTGATAGATGCCAGGCTGCTGCTCTGGGGCAGAGTGAAATGGATTTCACATCCTCCATTAACAAAAACCTCACCTTCCTCCAGCCCTGTAAAAATTATGCTGTACATGATTTTCGGGAAGATGGAGAGAAATGCACAGAAAGCCACGGTGCAGCACTCTGCCTTTTACCATTAGCAGAATTGTTGTCTAAGATAGCAGGACTGTGCTTCTTTGGGAGTTGACTTGATCATCTGGAGGTGCCAGGTCAGGTTGATCACAACACATCTGTTTCCACACTATACAAGTATCTGTTCAATGCACTGTTGTGTTTGTCCCTTTGACAGCATGCTAACAGTTGTGGGGTTTCTATTTCCTTACGCTCAGCTTTAAGGCTGTTTCCAACCTTTCCTTTCATGCAGGCTTGTATAGGTAAAGGATAAAAATAGTTTCATGTTAAAAAACCCAAACAAAACCATAAAGCTCAACTCCGAGCCTGCTTTTTCTGAGCTAATGAATGTCACAGCTTCTAACTGGAGCATTGCATTCCAAAAGGAACAAAGTGAGCAGCTTTTATTACTGTGATGATGCATCCTGCTTCCAGCAAAGTAATCCCCATGCGCCTTTCTTCAAGTTCTGCTCACTGAGCTGAACCCAGTCCCTGTTGTCTCTCTTGCTTCCCTTGCTACGGTTTTCATTTTTCTCCCTTCACATTTTGTTTATCTCTTGTCACACCCTCCCATTTCCCAATCTCTTTGCCTTTGGCACTCTCAGAACAGCAACGCCCACAGTGCTGATTAATCTCTTAATAAATCTCAGATTCAGTAGCAGGAATTGGAACTCTACCAGGCTTTGGAGAAGACTCTGACCTTCATCCTGGACTGCCTCAGCCCAGCTCAAACATGCCAGAAAGGAGGAGATGCAATTGCTTTAGTGCTTTTCACCTGTTAACCTGGATAGTTCACTTCAGAACTGACAACTTCTGTAACCCTACATTTGAGCAGCCTCTTGTGATGCTTATTATTTGACACACTGTGGTGTGTTTACTGGAATGAGATAATGGAGGTCACAAAGACCTCTGCAGGAATATGTGGAGGTGCATGGTTACAGTTTTGTTGCACAAAATCTGTGAAACATGGTCTAAATCTTAGTGAAATGAAACCAAAATATACAGTCATATATTTAATAATACCAATGCAAAATCAAATTTTTAAATTGCAGTCAGCAACTCTATTAGGAATATCAGCAAGGGAAACCATGTAGGACTTGTATACTGCCTCAGTAATATTTTATCCCTGAGTTCCTCATTTCACCAGTTTAGTTGCAGAATTATTAGCTAAATGTACACACATTCTCTATGTGATTAACCATTTAATCTGGAATCCTAAGGTGTGGTCTTGGTGACCTTTGGCAAGCTGGCTAGTTGTGCCCTGCTCTGCAAAACAGAGCAAAGACTCTTATTTGTGGTCTAGTTTGTCATCTTATGTTAAGCAACAGGTGAGAATAGGTTGCCTCGAGAGGGTGTGGTCGCCCCATCCCTGAAGTGTTCGATGCCAGGTTGAGTGGGACCCTGAGGAACTTGATCTAATGAATGACATCCTTGCCTATGGCAGGGGGATTTGGAACGAGATGATCAAGGTCCCTTCTACTCCAAACCATTCTATGATTCTATGAGTTCAATCTCTCATGGTCCTTTTGAGCTGACTATCTTTACAGAGGAGGAATTACCTTAATCTTTTTATCTCTTCAGCATGAGAATTGCATGGCTGGATGTCAGAGCACTGCTGCTCCTTTCTGACATGACCTGCACAAAAGAAATAACCTACAGCAATGCTAATTTACGGTACCTAATATGGGGGTATTTTTTATTGGTCTGGAAAAGCAACTATGGATGCCAGTGAGATGCAAATTTTAAATGAGTATATACTTTCTAAAATTAATTCACTTTATGACCTCTGTTGATCCTCACTCAGTGCCAGCTATATTTGAGTTGGTGTCAGCAATATTGATGCCATATTTATCAGGAGCTGAATAACAAGATGAGATGATCACAGTGCTTTTAGGTGGCAATAGTGATTGAGCTGGTTTAGATGCAGGAAGTGTGGATGCAGGCTCAGCGTTTCACTGCTCATCCTTAGTGTTCTGTGCTGCTTAAGCCTTTCTCTGGTATAGCATCTGCCATGAGACTAGCTGTCAGGGAGGCCTAGGGAAAGACAATAAATCAAACAAATTTCTGACTGATTTTTTTATTCACTTTCCCTGATGCTTGATGAAAAATCACTGTATCATTTGCTGTGGAGCTGGTTCTCAGGTGTTGGACTGAGTTCTGTGCTCCAAAATAGTTACTCATGTAACTGCCGCTTGGGCAGGGATGTTTTGTTACTAAAATTAAAATGATTTCACTTGATGGTTTATTAATTTTGGTAATAAGAGAAATAGTAAGTGAAAGAAAACTGAAAAAAATATTCTCAAACTTGAAAAAAGGTTAGACTGTTTAAACTTTTATTTCCTTGCATTGAGTTCAAGGAACTCAAGGGAGTGGTGGTGGTGGTATCCAAACAGCAGAAAACATGGCTAGTTCATGACAAACAATACTTAAGTTCAAAGGCCAGAATAACTAACCAGCAAATATGTCTAGAGTTTTTTTGTCTTTATTATTTGTACTTGTTATCTGTGTGGGTTTTATTGTTTTGAAAAGTGAATTAAATCCAGGGGATTCTCAACAACATACATTGTGTCCTGGTCTGAACTGGACAAACTTGCTGACCTTGAAGCCTGCAAGGTTTTTGCTTCAAAGATAAGTTTGCCTGCTTCTTGGCATACACGTCGAGAGTACTGTAGAAGAGATTTGAAACTCATAAGAAATATGGAACTCTGAATGAAAAGCAAATAGAGATAACAGCATTGTTTAATGAGGAGTTCTAAGATGAAAGTTAGGCTACTTTGCATGTTAAAGCTCTCCGTTTCCAAAGTGACCGTTAGAAGAACCAAATGTTTACGGGGTGTTTGCTTAATGGCACATTATGGAAACCGTGTCTGTAGATTAATCTTTTTAGCTACGTTCTGCTCTGAGTTAAATTGACAGGATTTTATTTTACCTGGGACTGCATTGAAAGCACTTTAGAAGTAGTAGGTACCTAATGCAGAAGTTCTCTCCAGGTCTCTACAACATCAGTGGTACCTACTTGGAAAGCCGATACTATGTTCTTCATATTCTCTAGAGTTTTAAGAATTAGTGGATTCTCTGTCTCCAAACAAAGCCAACAGAACTAAATGCATGTAACAGATGGGTCTATAACCACCTATTCTGCTTTTTATTTTACTTTACAAGCATAAAGTCCAAACAGAATGTTAAGCAGGGTGTAAAGTTGATATTTTAGTGACCTGAATAGAGTTCAGCATTGTAATGTCAGTGCTTATACATGCTTCAACCCTCAAGATACCCATTTCTCAGTCTCTTGGACCAAATACTGTATCTTCAGCTTAGGAATGTGAGGAATTTTCCCTTTCACATTCAGTTGTACAAAAAAGATATCTGCTTCAGAAGTCACACTTTTTTTGTATAACATACCTGTGCAGAACTGACTCAATAATAGAGGCGAAATTTTGATAGTCTTGGCCAAAGGTAATTTAAAGACAAGTGTTAGAGATGAGATTTTGCTTTGGGATTGGATTTTGCCTGAATGCTTTTAACTTGCCCACCCACAACCACTCCCCCAAGTAATTTGTAGGACTCAGGCTTCAACATAGGTGCAAAACTCATTGAACATTTGGTTACAGAGCTGTGAATAAATGAAGCAAAGGATGGGTAAATCTAAACTGTATAATCTGCCTGGGTTATGATGAGCTGTTCACAGGAACTTTGTGTTCTCTGAAAGTGGCATATAACAAATGTTAAAGATTTTAACTCTTGTTATTTAACATGGGTAATAGTAAAACAAGGAGTAATTCATAGAAAGTAGATTCAGCTTCAGAGAAAAATTTTCAAGAAATCCACAAAGTGATGAGAAAGTACATTACCATGACTGTAAGATCTCAAGGTGCTGATGGAGAGATCACACAAGAGTTTAATGGAAAAGCCAGGTGCACACCAGAGACAAAGGATAGATTAGACCTGGGAGGATCTTGTTTTTCCTTTTATAATTCTAATTATGAAGTCCATTAATAGGAAGGCAGTTAGACAAAAGATGCAAGCAACAGTACTAAAAGAGCTCACGGGGATGGAGTTGGAGCAGTGCCCTGCTGCCCCAGGAGAGATGTCTAGCTCTCCTGTGATGGCTGAAATTCTTTCAAACACTTGAAATAATCACTCTATAAGATGATTAAAAAGTCAGGAGAGTTTGCAGGGGAGGGGGCGGTGTTAAGTAATCAAAGCTGTCAATTAGAAGGACATGGGCACAATTCAAAGGAGGGAGGGATTCAATGGAAAGGCCAGATTTGTTTTTCTCTCTCAAGTGTAGGCACCATGTATTTACTTACAGTGCTTTGTAAAACTCTAGTGTGCAAGGACTAAAGGCCATGCAGATTTAGGACAGGCACGATCTCGTTAAACTTACGCCATTCACATTTGAGTGGAATTAGGAGAAACCTGAGAGTTTTCTCTTTCTTGATTGTAAGGTGCTCAGTAAGATAACTGTTTTTTTTTAAATACAGGGATAATATAATTCCGGTGTACTTCATGCATTCTCAATAACCATATTTCATATATGTTTTTAAACGTGAAAATGTTTTGTCATAAGCAGGATGCAAGCAAAAATATCCAAGATACACAGGAGATAGTTGTTTTCTGGTGAAGTTTCACAGATGTAATTCTTATGCAAGCTAAATTCTTCTAACTGTTACCTGCATGTGGTGTTGTTACTGTATCAGGAAAATTGAACTCACTGTCTCCTCATGTGTTTCAGGTCGGCAAATTCCACCCTTAGATCCTCATGAAAACGGTAACAATGGAGCAATCAAACTTGGGAAGCAGACTTCACAGACGGGTAGGCGGTGCTGCTGACCCAACTTGATCTTTTTAGATTTACTTGAAAAACAGCACCATTTGCCTTTTTTTTCACTGAGAAAGGACTTTGTGATCTCAGTGACGTGGCTCCTTATCTTGAAAGCAGTAATTTCAATACTTCCCATGAGCAATAACACAAGGACCAGAAGCAGAAGGCTTTACTTCAAAGGGATTTTCAAAACCCAGTTGGAAAATCCTCTCTAATATCCTGTCAAAATTACAATGTCAGAGTACTCCAACTCTCTGTTTAAACCAATGACTGAGGGGGTTTTTTTAATAAAAAGATTGGTTTATATATAAAATTTAGTTTTGCTGCAAAAACTTATCTTTTACATTGCAAAGTGGACTTGGCATGTTTTTAGAGTTTTCTCTGTAATAATAGGGTGAAAAAAACCCACCATAAAACCTGAAACCTGATTTGCTTTTTTTTGTGGCTTTGCTGCCATATTTTTAGCTGGACTCTGCTTCACTGTTTTTGTAAATCTGTAGCTTCATCTCACACTTTCAGTAAACATCAGCAAGAAATGGACTGAATTTGCTAACTGAAGAAAAAAAATGGATCCAAAGGATGAGTGAATGCAGTTTTTACAGATTAGAGGTCAAAATCTGTGTCAGGAGGTGCTGTGTATGTGAAAGAAGGAGTTGTCATGAAGGAGGCTGCTGGACTGCAAACATTTCGAGTGTGCTCCAGAAGGAAGTGAAAATGCAGCCACTGTGCAATGACTGGAATGATTCCCTGTGCAGGGTGTAGGCTTCATTAATTACTGAAAATGTAGAAAGAACGTAAATACAGGCTTAATCTCCACTACTTACCAGGTTTTCTCCAAATCTGTGCCCCAGACCAAAGTTGTGTCTGTTCAAAGTTGCCTATTCCTTGGTTTCTAAAAGAGGATGCCACAGTGCCTCACTCCGCATGATCTCACTGCTGCGCTCCAAGAGACCGTCAGGTTCAGAGAATGATATTTCTGTACAAAAACTGCTTAAGAGAGCACAATATAATTTGGAGTTAGAGGCTGGAATCTAATAAAACAAACTTGAATGTTTGGTTACAAATGTAATTCTGTGAATTTGTGGAGTAGTCTTCTCATTTGTGGTGTGGAAGACCCACTGTGTGATATCTTTGAAGCATGATGCACTTGAAAAATGCAGTGTAGGAAAAAAATCCTACAGATGGTTATGAACTGGTAATAATGTAAAACTGTATGTGTTTTTCACTTCCATCTTTTATGAATTTGTGTGACTGAGATGATAAAATCCAAATTTATCTTCTTCATCAATTTCATTGGAAATGGGAATTAGGGTAAGAAATGCCAGATTCAAAACCAGAGCCCAGCCTGCATTCCACAACATTAATTTGTTCTCTTATGAGGAAAATTATCGTCACTGCACATTTTGGGGGGAACTTACGAAAAGCAAACAAAAAGGAAAAACAGCTTGGCACAATAAATCATGAACAGGCAGGCTAAGAGCGTGGTTTCCGTGTTTATACATAAAAAGCAGACCTTATTGGCTGATTGTTAGATTGCTTTGATAAAATGTCACTAATTATTAGGGCTTGAAACAGAGCCAGATAAAATCAGCAGGAACATTTTGTCTCCAGAGGGCTTGGAGTAGTTATAGGTGGGAAATGTCCCTCTGGATTTTATCTAAGAATCTAAACTGCATTGTTTTTCACATATAATCCATTTCTCCCATATTTTGGCCTCCTTTGAAAGCACTCATACTTGAAAATATGCCCTTGGATATTTTGGATAAACTTTCAGTTGTCACCTGTGCTGATATATGATCCATGTCTCTGACTCATTGCAGCAACTGTTTTACTGATAATCCTGGGTTATTTAAGTGAAAATTCAGCAATCATCATTTTTGGTAGTTGGGGAGAGAGACAGGCTCCTTTAGGGAACATTTAATCCCTTCCTGGTACAAGCAAGTCTTCCAGTGGTGCCTGACTCTTTCACCTGGCTGTGGAGGGAGAGCTTAACCTGACCTTCAGCGCTAAAGAAATATCAGACTTACCAGTGTCACAAATTCATACAATTTATGGGCTCTATGACCCAATGTTGCAAGAGATCTGGTTCCTCCTAAGTAAAACCCAGTAAAAGGCTAGACCTTTTACCCAGGAAACAAGGTGAGATCAAACCCATGTTTTTAAAGATGTCATAGATTTTAGTTCAACGTATAGCAGTAATACATAACTGATTTTTTAGCTTTTGTAAATCATTGTAACATTTTTTTTAACATGGCATCTCAAAACTTACTAAATCCTAATTGAGATGTCTGAAAGCTTTGTAAGACAATTCTGCAAGTACCTTGTATAACTTATGCTAGAACTGGCAAATGATGCTGATCTGCATGGGATGTTGTCCTAAGTGCCAGCTCTCACAGCCCCCATTGAGCAGAATGTGAATCAGAACAGATTTAACAGATTTATTAGTTATATGTTAAAATAGTTTAAAATTGGAAGTTTTTAACAGTGAATGTCTGGCAGATTTTTAAAATTTGAATGCTAAGTAGGCTCAAGATGTTTTTGCATTTGGTGGGTCAAATCTAAATCACCTTATTCTACTTTTAGTCAGGAAAAAGATTTAAATGAATAAGGATTCTGATTGTGTGAGTTCTTGATAGTTGGTTTACTGTGAGCTTGAGCAGGGAAGTCTGAAGTCACAGGTGAAAAAATAACAGACCACTGTGCTGCACAGAGCATCTCTCATTTTCTCTGAACAGAGGGCTTGCCTTCAACGATGATGTTGCCTCTCTGCTGTTCGTCAAAGCTAAACTGCAGCTTTCACACACCTCTTGAAATGGGATTTGTTATAAAAATTGTGATTTTCAAATGTAAAATCAATGATTTCTGCTTCCTTTTGTTGCCTGTGTTGCTTGGAAAGTACCACTACCCTTCATAAACAGCCAGAAGAATGGCATAGAAAAATCTCCCAATCTCAGAGTCAAAAGTTTCAGCAGAAACTGGAATTCCTCTTAGTAGTTAATGGCTGGTGAAAAGTTAAATTACTGTACAGGAGCACCTGACTCTGTAGCTGATCGTCTGTAATAATAGGAATAGTAGTAATATCAATGCTGCCTTTCTAGGTTAGCCAGCTGGTGCTGGGTTTGTCCAAGATTTATTTTCTCAAGAGAGCTGGCAGCAGGACTGAGGCACAGGCTGTAGTGCCAAGGATATTTGGTGGAGCTTGTTTGCACCATGACTCGAGACTGTGACTGTCCAGTTGTGGGTGACTTGCTTTTCTAGCTTGTCGTGAACTAGTTTAAAAACAGAATTATGAAGGAACTGGTTTTCATATGTGCTCCGCATATGTGTGTGTATATAAGTACGGTTTTATATTGTTGTGCTGACATGTAGTGTTTTTTCACTATGTCTGGTTCTCATATACTGCACATTGTATTCTGTAAGTACATTTTTTTGTTAATCATCATTTCACCTTTATGGACTTAAAGTTGCGGATCAAAGGTAGCAAGAAGATAGGTACACATAGGTACAATTGTTGACTTGCCATTCTTATGCATGAAAATGGCATATTATAGAAAAAGTTTGTCTTGCAGACTGAGAAATCTAAAAAAGGCCATTATTATTCAAGAATTGGGATTCTGAAGTAATAAAGTGACATTCAAAAAAAAAGGAAAAAACTATTTTTATTCATGGTACAGCATGTCTGTCTGAAATGCTGCAGTGTAACGTGGGTCTGTATTGATACCTAGAAAAGTTACCTGTCATCCCATGTCTTCACTAATCCTTCACGGCACATGGTAATAAGCATGACTAGATAGATTACATGTGTAAGCATTCTGACTATAATTAGACTGTCTTAATACAGTGATACATTTTACTATCCTACCCTTAATTATTTAAACCAGAGTCAGTGATAAATTGTCAGTTTAAAATCATCTGCTAAGTATTCTTCCTCTGTTTTGTTTATATAAGGGCTTTGACTGGGCTGGACCCACTCGCTTCATGTATGGGATGCTGCAATCTGTTAATACTTTACCTTTTGTTTTACGTATTAATTGTATCATACCTAATAATATTTTTTGCCCTAAAATGTAGTTTTGGTGTTTTATTTAACCTACAATGATTAACGATAATAAATGTTCTAAATGCCTCTGATTTGGGGATGTCTCTGGTTTCAATAAAGCAAAACAAAATTGCTCTCATTTTGCACATCATTTGCTCTTGAAAAAGGTCTCTGTGCAGTCTGTGGATTACTTGCCTGGGATTTAAATGCTGCTTGACATGTGTATGGCTGGCCTTATAGCAGAAACTGAATGCATTTCTGGAGGATCCTGCAGTGCAGGTGAACTTCCAAAAACCAGAAAAAGATGATCTGAAAATCCCTTTGATAAGGTATTTGATTTATCCATTAGAAGAGAGGGACCCGAGTGGCCAGTATCTGCTTAGAAATTTAGAATAGTAGCTGTCAGTAGAAAGTGAGCTTCCAGTTACCACTTGCTTTGAATAGCAGCAATGACTGGGATGTCTCATAAGACACTTTCTCTTTTGTATGTTTTTGTTTTGGTGATACATTTATTTTTTCCCCCTACTTTATGTCCCTCAAACTTATACTTAGGAGATAAGGATTAACACTCTCTTAGGAAGTATGCAATGTTTAATACACCTTAGTGCTATTGTTTCAAGAGATGTTTAACCTCACCAGAAGTTTTTTGCACTGTTTGTCTCACATTTTCAAAGTTGTTACCACAACTATGAGGACTGTGAATAAAGGGTTGGGTTGTTTGGGTTTTTTTAAGGAAAAACTGTTTTGGACTAGCACTATTCTAACTACTATGACAAATTCAACACACACCAGTACACAAGAGGCACAATAACTCAAATAACAGCACAGAACACCATTTTTATATGTAAGGAGGAACCAGTATTTCAAAGAGTTTTCTTATGTTGAGTTCAGTAGCTGCTGGATAGATACCCAGCAGGATCTGTTCCCTGCCTTAAAGCAGTTATAATTATCTTGAAAAAATCATGCATCTTTCCCCCAGCTATGCATAAATAAGAATGAACCCAGGTACACAACTGTAAACTAAAAGGTGAGGTACTTAATTCAAGGAAAGTCTTAGCCCCTTAACTATTACCAGTGTGCTGGAAAATCAGAAGTGAATGCTGTTTTGCCTTTACATATGTAAAGAGAGTTGTGCCCCTTGATGGATCAGTCCTTGTGTTATCAGTGGATGTTTTACATGGCTTAGAAGCATGTTCTTGTGGTGCTTTATGTTAGTTTGGAGTTGAATTTAGCAATTAGAGGGCAGCCGTACAATTGGCTGGAAAATAAATGTCTTCTACTTTCCTTTTGAACATTGAAGGTTATGTCTAGAGGTACTTCAGGAGAAGTATTTGACATTTCAGCCTTCAAAATCTTCATGACTCCAGCTTCAGTCCTTCTGCAAAGAGCATCATAGGACACCCTGCTGTGATCTCCTGAGCACTGTACTGAAATCGGGACAGAGAGGCTGATGAAATAGCCTGTGTAGCTATTTCATACCTCCACCCCCTCACCTCATCTGCAAAAGTGTTTAGGCTACTACTGAGTTTGTGAAATGCCTCCCTTCCCTGAAAGGAAACCAGTAAACTGCCGGATTATTACTTTTTTATCCCCCCTCGATGTTGTTTTACACAAGGCTACAGAGTAATTTTCTTTAAAAGTGTTAAAACACTCATGGGAGGATAGACTAGCTAAAGGCATTTGTACAAATTCCCCTGTTACTTGGCGCAGATTACTCCCTAAAGTCTTGACATCAATGGTAGGATGCTGTCATTGTGTAATGGGGTTCTTCACCATCAATAATGTCTTCTTTTGATCTTCTGTTTTTAAAACAGCAGGACCAGGGATAAAGTAATTGTTTGATATGAATGCTCTCTCACTGTCCAGAAGTAAGACTTTCCACTAAAAAGTATGAAATCAATGGTTGACCACATTTAACAGATTGAGACAAAATACGTAATAGCATAATGTGGCATAATACAGCTTTTTTGTGTATGAAATACCTATCTCAGATGGGTTTCTTCTATTTTGATTGAGTCCTAATTGCCAAATGCCTGTATTTCTGATGCTACCAAGTGGATCTTGATGCAGATTAGTTTGCATTACCTCTACCACTGCTGTGTGTTTTGTGGGAATATGAGGACAGACTCATGATACTAGCAGTCATAATCATTGCATTTTCAAGAGATAGGTGTAGAAGTGTTACCAGAATTGTTTTGTAACATAGATGTTGTGAAAACTTGAGGACAGCACACTGACAGAACTTGGTGTAAGAGACCTGTACAAACTTGATTTTACGTCACAGCAATTAACAAGTTTTTAATCAGCTGTCATTATTCAGTGCAGGGAAGAGAATTTTGAGTCTTCTGGTTAGGTATTAAACATTTGGCAGCTCAGGAGCGATTTCTCTTTTCTGGCTGTTAGATTACTCCAGCACAAAATCATTTTTATCCCTGAGACTCCCTGAAGAACGAAACAAAAAAGAAAGCTTTCTTTGAAAAGTACTGACCTTGTTTTCTCAAAACCTCCTTGAGAACCCAAGCTTTCTCTTCCCATCACCTGTCAAAAGTTCTTTGAGACATACCTTATTTATGATGCATTCAACCTTTCTATTTGCTACACTTTGGGAATTTTGGAAAACAAAAGTGCCTTTCCACTAAAGTCCATTTAATTCACATTTATTTTACCTAGTCAGTGCCACTCTGCTCCCTCCACAACAGTAAAATACATGTTTAAATAAGAAGATAAATACTTAACAACTAAATCCCTGTTCCCACACAGTATGTAGAGTACTCTGGGGAAATGATCTGTTACAGACTAAAACAGAAATGATCCCTATGCTTCTGATTACATATTGACAAGTACCGATCAATAAGGAAGTCAGCTTACATGTCTGAGAGATGCCCTTGAGGAAAATGAACATCACGTTCCTTCCTCCTGGTCAATATAACATGACTTGAGGGGCAAGGGATAGCATTGTTGTTACTGACTAAAAATAAATAAAAAATGAGTAAGAGGATGGTAACATTTTCTCTTCACTTGTTTAACAGGGTTGAAATGTAGGTTAAGCACCTTATAAAAGTAATTCCTGCTGCGTCTTGTCTTCAAAGACTCAAGTTGCTTTGCTGACAAGTATATGTTTGGAGTTTTCACAGCAGTTTAATAAGAAACAGCAATGGATAGAATCTGGATAAAACAGTGCATTTCAAAATCACTTTCCTATATTCCAGCTCAGCAAAAAATCAAGTCATCGCCAAACCTGCAATCACTACCAATATCCAAGGTCTTGTCTGTGTTCATCACTTATCACATGGGACAATTTTGTATGGTAGATATTTACCAAAAAAAGTATAAAATGTGTAGAAGGAATCTAATAAAAGCCCTTAGAAAGAAGGACCTTCAAAATAAAGATTTATCTTTACTGTGCTATTTCTTGAGAAAGTCAGGAACACAAATGAGAATGAAATAGCGCTTCTGGCACTGTTTCTTTTAGAGATACTGTTTGTACTTTGAGTTTTGCCACATTCTGTAGGTCATTCCTGATTCTCAAGGAAAATTTGCTTTCAAGGTGGCAACCTGAACAGCCTGCTGGCACCTAACCAGCTCTCCTCCCACGCCACAGCCTTTGAGTGGTTCTCCTCATAATCTCAGTAAGGAGGGACAGAAGTCTTACTAGCAGCTGACATGTCTAATGGAGGTGACTCAGTTTCTTGACAGTTTAGAATACTAAGGAGGTTCTTGAGATATGCTGGAAATATGAACTCACAATGACCTAGGAAAGGGCTTTCAACAGATAGAGTTGTTTCCTTGTAACAGGGATATCAGAAAAGGAAACTTTTTTTTTTAATGTAAGTTTTTGTTTGTTTGGGGTTGTTTTTATGCTTTTAGGAGGTTAAATTTCTGGAGAGGAAATAGGTTTCTTGGAATGAAAACAAAGCTGGAATGTTTATTATTAAATTCTGAAGAGGGAAGATAATATTTAGAACTGAAAAGAAAGGAAAAACAACGTGATGAGGATGGTGGGTCACAACCCTATTGAGGTGATAAGAAACAAAAGCTATGTCTGAAGTACAAAATCTGGGTTTGGGGTACAAAGGATATCACATTGTAAATGGTCAGACTGCATATACACGCATTTCATGGCACAGCCACATTAACACCACTGTTACTTGAAAACCCGAGCTAATAACTGAGCATAAACAAACACGAGATTGAGTACATCAGGTGCCTATGCTCCACCTATTAAAATGATACCATATCTTTACCTATGGGTATGTCTGAATTTACAAAGTACAAAGTCCACTGAGTAAAAGATGATACCCTTTCACGTAGTCCATGACACACTGGTTGAGTTGGAACCCTGGGCAAAGGGCTTTGGCTAATATATTCCAGTGCATCTACACAGCCACCCTGCCTACATGGTTTAGCTTTTCATGAAGCTCGATGCTGCCTGAATGATGTCTTGGAGTGATGGGTGGTTTTGCACAAAATGGGCAAATTGCTCCAGAGAAGACTAAAGAAGAAAGGATGAGGTGCTGATAAATGCATCCAAGTAGGTTTGCATTGACTGATTTAACCACAGCATGTAGTATATACTTAGGTACTTGCTGCTGGCAGTATAACACAACATCCATCACTGAAAGTTAAAATGGAGGGATTTTTATTTTATTTCTCCCAGGAGGAAATTGATGCCTTAGAAAATCCACAAGGCTTGAGTCATCAAGTCATCACTGTCAGCGGACATGTCTTTCAGACACTTTGCCTTATCTCACTGTGAATCACATAGCAGTCAAAGGTGCATACCATGGCAAAAAAATTGCACCCTTCCTTTTTAAACTTTGATAGACACAGTTTAAAAAATTGCAGGGCCTGAAGCAAGTACTAGATTAGAAGGAGAGCCGCCATCTGAGAAACCTGTTTCGCATCACATCAGTGACAGCGAGGTGAGGATGTCTGGGAGCTACAGGTTTCAAAGCTCTAGGAAAGTGGTTACTTAGCTATTTGGCAAAATTACTCAGCCCATGTCTCTGGTAGTGCAGAAGTAATTGAGGTTGCCTTCTGACAGGTCTGCTTTTGAAGAAAGCTAGCTTTCCTGGTGAAATGGTGCCAGGATTCCCACGAGAAGTCCCTGTTCCCCAAGATGTTCAAGAAAAGACATGGTCTCTGCCATTTTCAACCACCTTCAGAAATCCTCCTTCCATTTAGTGGGAGATCCAAGCCATAAAAAAATCCTGAATGTTAGATAATTGTAATGTGTATTTCAAGCCAGGCAGACACAGGCAAGAAATCAGAGTTCAGAAATTTCTGGTGTCTTCAGACCATTCCGGAAATGTAAGGAGGCTGTGTTTCAAGCTAGGACATCTGATTTTATGCACAACCATGGCAAAAAAAAGTGTGATGAGGGTGATGAGGTGATGGAAAAAAATCTCTATCAAATTTTGTACTCATTGCAATTTTAAATATATAACCATTACTATAATGTCATAGTTGTTGTTTGCCTACATCTTTCATACTCAGAGCTGGTCCATAGAGGGGCAGATTTTGACTGATGATGACAGAGTGTAAATTGTAATACTTCTCCCACCCAGGTAAATGCCTCCAATTTATATATCCATTCTCTCTGGAGAGAGGTCAGAGCGGACGGATCCTTCTATGCCATCCTTCTATGAGGCCATTGAATAAGGAAAATTTAGAGTCAGGCCTTTGAGACCTTGAGGTTGAATAACCTCACTGTCAGGCCTCCATGGCAACTCCCATTACCTCCATCAGAACTGGCCTCTGTATTGCCTCATGGCTTCAGGAGTGGTTTTGTGCGTTTCTAAGTTTTCCTGTAAGGCAACTGCAAATATTTCATTTCCTTATGGTGTCATCTGGTATCTGCAGAGGACACAATCAAGGAAAGTGTTGTATGTTATTACTTACTCAGCTCACACGAGAGCAACAAGGACAGAAAAAACTGAAGATGCGCAAAAGTCTGTTTAAGCTCATCTTGGGCAAACTCAGCTGTTCTAGTGTCCAGGAAAGGATTCAGATAATTGATAGACATTGCTATGGTCATCTCATCAACTGAATTACTTCTCCTTGCATTTAAGAATTAATCCATCTATGATATTGAGGCTGAAATAGTCAGAAGTCAGGTCAGTCATAATGCAGTCAGAAGTCATCTGATCCTGTGAGTTGTTACTGAAATTTGTTAAAATTGAGTCAGTGGCCTAAATTAATCATTCAAAAACCTCTATCCACTCTCTAAGAGACAAATGTAAGATTGAAACCTTCATTTTTCTTTTCAATAAATGGGAAAAATAGTGAAGAAATATCACACGTGATGTTACTGGAATACACAAACTTTACCAAATACATGACACGTTTTGAGGAAGAGCCTAATTCTCAGATTTAAAATGTGACTTAGTAAAAATGTAATGATGTAGCTCCTTGCTTTGCTGTCCATCAAAGCTATCCAGATAAAGCCTCCTAAGATTTGCTGAAGTTTACGTATCAGGCTTGGAAACAAAATTCAGAATGTGAAAACTGCCTAAAGAGTAATCTTTTTAGCTTAGTCATCTCTAAGATTGAACATCCAATACTTTAACTTGGTTAAAAATTTTGTTACTGATGCATAGGCCAAAATCCAGGTCAGGTGTTTCTGTTACAATTGTATTGTCTCTAAATAGCTAACAAGAACAAAATGCAACAGTTTCTTTTTTGACATTGATATGAATTCATGTAGGTACTAGTTTCTGGATAATAAAGCACAGTTTTTCCTAAGCTACTTTGAAAAGATGGATTTTTTCTGTTATAATATTGAAGTGATATGAGATTTTTTCCCCTTCACTGTATGTATGAGAGAGTGTTCATCAGTGAAAACAAAACACATTTAAGTCTTCAGGCTCTAATGCTCCCAAGAGTATGACAAAAAATTGGTGGAAATACTGTTGGATTCATTCATCTTCATTCTGAAATAATATTGGGAGATTTCAAATGACTGGTAAAAAGTGAATGTGGCACACTGCAAAGAATAAATGCAATGGGTTTGTATAATTACAAGCATTACGTGGACCCTTGGCAAAATATTAATAAAGACAGATTATAAACACGGAAATAAATAGAAATTAATTCATAGGTAGTAGCTTATGTAATGTTAAAAATTTATTTTTTTTTTGGTGGCAAATAGATGCATTCAAGCAACAAGATGAGACTAAAATGCAGTTGCTTAAGATAGATGTATTGACTTAATACACCTGGAATACTTTAAGTCATTTGATGTAGCCCTGCATGACAATCTGGTAAAGAAACACAGTACTATACAAAATCAATTTACCTATATCAAATGCTCTGGGAACCAATTAGCAGCTACATCAGCATGTTTCTACTCTCCTCTGTCGGGTTATTTAACAGCTTCAAAGGAACTAATGCAGCTCAATATCTTTATCAGTGATCTGGAAGAAAACATAAACTCTGCTGGTAACTTTGCAAATTACACCAAAATTGCTGGAAAGGAAAGAATGAAGAGAAAAAAAATTACATAAAGGTATTGAAGTTGGTGCTTCAGATCTTAAGCATTAAACCAGTATTTAAAAATAGGATGACTCTCAATGTTGAAGATATACTAGCTGCTGTCTTCAGAGGTGGGATCCTCTGAAGCCTCTGGTGCCTCCACTCTTCCAGAGAGGAAGAGTGATGAATGAATAGAAACTACTCTCTGATCCATTATAGATTCCCATTTTCCTAATTTCTATTATTTGCATTACTCGAGGAGGAAAAAATGCAAAGAATGAAGACACAAGAAAAAAATCACATTCCAGATTGGCAGTGTCTAACTTTGTTTTTCTATTAGATTGCTATTAATTTCTATTAAATTTCTTTTTCTTATACTAGGGAAAAAGGAGGGAAAAACCCAGCTGTCTCCTTTGAAGATGAAAGCAGGAGAAGTTTGCTGGCATGCCAGCTAGCCAGCAGGAAGACAGAGGCAGGAACAATGTGAATTAGGAGAGAGGGAAAGGGAAAAAAACACCAGCAAAAGAGGACAGAATTAGTTTGGGGATGATGGAGTGGGAGGTGAAGGGTCTCTCTCACACTGTAGTGTGTTTCCCTCTGAAAAGCAGAATTGAAGCCAGGAAACTTGTGGAATTAAAATACAGACTGTACAGTTAAAGTCTGTATTGAAAGGCATGCTCACAAAATATTTACAAGCATTTAACTTTATGAATTTAACAGAGAAAGTTCCATTCATGTTTTTATCTGCAACAGGTATGTAGGCACAGGATCAAAGTAGTGGGTGAGTGAGTATACTTCCTTAACCTTCCTTGTCAGTGCTTGGTGTTTGGAGGGGGAAAGTGGTGAATATTCATGGTTGTAGGTGGAAAACCCTGCACATGGTTGCAGTGCCCATAGTGTAGGTAGGAACTTCTGAAGGGCAGAAGGGACTGGGTTGCCCACAGGGAAGGGGAGCATCAGGAAAGCATGAAAGATTGCTGGCTGGTGGGTGCACATGGGTTGGGAGTGGAAACGTCCCATGTGGGGTAATCCAGGTCAGAGCATCTTTTGCTACATGGGGCTTTATGCAGACCTTTTTACCCCTTCCAACTTCAAAAATGCTGTCACTTATTCCTGCTTTGCCTCTGCAAAGTGTTCATACCTGTTTTAAGGTGACCCCCAAAGTGTGAAAGACACAGCCCTGTTTTTGTGTAGTGTATCAATTGCATATTGCAATCTAACAGGTCCTAATGGGTATCATTTGCACAATGAAGCTATGAATAATTCAGTATTTGGCATTCAAAGATTCCATCCCTAATAATATGCAGACTTCTTTTCCTTTTTTTTTTTCTTCCCCAAATGCAAAGTAAATATTTCATAAACGATCTCTCAGGTACAGTGTTCAAGCTTCTGTGCAGACACAGAAACCAGAGTGGGGAGCTGATTCTAGAAACCTTGTGTCTTTATTCCTAGAGATAATGAATTAATCAAAAGCAAAGATTTTTCATGTGTTTATTAGTCCCACATTAGTAACCTTAGCTTCCTGCATTTGCTAAAGAAGCATTTTAAATACTTGTCTGTTTCCTGCCACAAGACAAGAGAAACAAAGAAAGAATTTCCAGGAGATGCACACAATTAACGAGAGGAGAGCGGCTATGGATGCCCACAGGAGCTGTGATCTTGCAAACCTGCAAAATCCTAACGTTATGTAGAACTTTATGTATCCAGTATTCCTCTTGGTTGCATAAACATGTGCAATTGCAGAGGCAGACCTTTAGCTGGCACAAGTACTTGTGAGTTAATTGATCATTCAGAGTGAAGAAAAATCTTTATGTTTTATTACAGACTATGGGGGAATGATATTTCCTCATCGGTCACTATGCAAATGATTGAATCCACTGACAGTTTCAATGTCTTCCCTTCTTTTCCTTTGCTCATTTTCAGGCTCTCAGCTAATTTGATCTTTCAGCAGAGGCAAACATTTCATTCTCATGTTCATGATACCTATTTATTTTTAAAGTGTTGTTAGCATAGTTTAGCTGTCTCCTTCTGTCTGGCCTTGCTTAATTGATGTAAAAAATAGCTGTATAAAATGTTCTTCCTTGAGAAAACTTGCTAATTCTCCCCCAGAGATCTTCTCCTTGTGTCTGTGTTCAGTCAATTCTACTCAATTTTGTAAAAAAATCTAGCACTGCTCCTTCAGTTTGTTTACTTTCTTTTGTAACCATTGCCAACTAATGTGCCCTGGGAAAAGGAGTTGAATTCTTCTCATTTGCAAATACCATTACCAAAATTGTGGACCAAATTCCATGCGCAGCTTCAAACTACACAATCAATTAGGGCCTGATCCAATGCTTATTAAAGTCACTGGAAAAATTCCTCCTGATTTCAATGGGCTGTAGCTCAGACATTGGGGAACGGATATTTCCACTGCAGATGAGGAGTTTAATCTTTGAACATGCTGGAATTCACGCAATGATAGACTCACAGGGCTGGAAAGGACTTCAGAGGTCACATCTCAAGGCAGGATCAGCTAAATTTATATCTCCCAACAGATGTCTAACCTGTTTTTAAAGGTCAGAGACAACAACTCCATGGACTGTGCTTCCAGGCAATGTTTTTCGATAATTATCCTTACTCTTAAAAAGTTCTTCTGTTCAAATTACTGTGGTATTACTCTGCTCTCCATTGCTGGCAAAATCCTGGCAAGAATACTCTTGAACAGATTAATACC
>NW_016690255.1:7516592-7529866 GCF_001604755.1 Lepidothrix coronata | reverse complement strand
TGGTCTACTCTGGCCTCCAATCAGGAGGTCTGAAGACACACCATCTATAACGCTGCTGCTTCCTTTGAGAACACACGCAGGATCACTCTTGAGGAGAAAAGACAATGCAGAAAGAATTGTGTCTTGCAGAATATACCACCTAAGGAGTCTTTCTGCTGTGCCTTTTGCAACCGGACTTGTCTATCTCGTATTGGCCTTTTTAGCCACCAGTGCGCTTGTAGCAAATGTGGGTAGAGCCCTTCCCAAATCTTTGTTCGTGAAGCCTAGCCATGATGTAAAAAGTTCTTCATATCTGCTCTAAATCAGTTCTTGCTCTAATCTGCAACCATTACTTCCTTTTTTTAGGTAAATAAGAGAGAATACTATTTTCTTTCTTTGCAAAAGTTTTTAATGTATTTGAAGACTATTACTGAACACGTGAGACAATCTTGTCTTCCTTAGGCTAAACAGCCTTGGTATTTCAATATGTTCTTATGTTTCAATCTGTCTGTTTTCTGGATTTTAGTCATTACAGGTCCTTTCTTCTAGACCCACTTCACTTATCCTACACCTTTCCTGAGAGATAGTGCCCAAAACCAAACAAATCACTTCAGCACAGGTCTTATCAGTGCTTAGTAGAGGAAGAGCAGTTCACATGTCAGGCACAGACTCAACAGAGTGCTTGTCTTTGAGACATTGATATGACACTATTTGCTCCCATTTATCTTGTGACCCATAAGAACTGAACCCAGGCATAATTTGAAAATATAATTTGAGGGTTTCCTGGGAGTGCTGGGGAGATGCTGAGAGCAGAATTAGCAATGCAGAGCTGCTACATGTATTAACAGAGCAAATGAAAGGGGGAGTTTGAATTCCAGTTGCTGGATGAGTTCTTCAAGCTGAGATTGAGAAAGACCATGACATTGTCAGTTTGAGAAAGAGATGTGATGATCACAGGGCACCATCATGCTGGTTCTGCAGAATTACTTCTCAGGGTAAGGCTTATTTAAGTCTTTAAGAATCTTTAAAGAGTCATTAAGGAGTCCTTAAGACTCCTCTTCTGGAGGCAAGTTTCAACCACCTACTTATGTTTGTATACTTATCTGTGCACATTTGATTTTTGGCTACTTTTTAGGGAAGTCTTTGTCGATTTTTAGATATGCAACACCAGCAAACAACAACCAACACACACACACACACACACACACACACACTCTGTCCGTATTTTACATACTGAATTGTCTCATTGTATCCCTCATGAATCAGTAGGAATGTGTAAGAATCAGTTCTTGAAAATAGTATTCAAAACTCCATTTCCTTAATAACTTTGTCCTTTATGAAAAGACTAATGGCTGTTAGCACGTTTGAAATTGTCCGAGGAATCATTCAGTTCTTTAAATTGTACTTTAAACCACAAAGACAAAATACCACTTTTATCTTGTTCTTACGGAAGTTAATGGTCTGGGGCATTTCTGTGTTCAGCAGAACAGAATTGGGTCCAAAATATGAAAAGCACATAAAATTTTACACTATAGCTATTTATGAGAATACCACTATGTGTTGTTGTCTTCTTTCTATATGAATATTCAACATGCTTTGTGTGATTTTATAATAATTTACTAGGTAAAGAAATACACTGTATTTGAACCAAATTGAAGATATTCAACTAAGATTTACTTTTCCAATCTGCGGCAACATTTGAATAGTGCCGTAAATCGTCATAATAGTGTGGACTGAAATTTTACCTCTGATTTACAGTATAAAAAGTGGGCCTAAAATTATATATGGAACTCACTAGCAGTCAAGTAAATGATAACTAGAGCGTGCTGTATGAACATTTTGGTATTTCAGAAGATAAACAGCAGCACCAAAAGGCCAGGTATTTCCTTGAAGAGAAATTGGAACATACTCTTTCTTTTGTACCTTTGCATTTTGCAATATTTACTGACTCAGCAGTGCAGGATGCATGAGATACTTCACTGAGGGAGACTTACAACTTTCCCATTAATAAAACAAGTAATGTGGAACTTGGTTGCTTTTTCTGACAGTCTCAATAACACCAAGAAATTGCAAAGAAGGTTGTGATAATGTTTTATTGCAAGACATTTTCAAGAGTTGGTGGGACTGAATAAACTACCTGCACAACAAACAGTGGAAAAAGCTGTTAAGAAACTGAATCTATTCTGCTACTTCTCAGGTATAGAGAGTGCTTATTTAATATTTATTAGCAAACAGTTTTGAAAGATGTCAAACCATCTCCAAACTGAGATATTGTACTTAACGATGATGAGTTCACAGTGTGAAAAACATTAAGATATCCAAATACACAGGACAAATGTTGACCTCAGATTAAGCAATTGTTATCCTTTTGCAAGCAGTGATAAATGCACTAAAGACACTTCTGGAATGACACCATCATCTTACCAAAATCAGTGACAGGAGTTCTATGGACTGCAACAGATCCAAGATTTCATTCCTGAACCTATGAGGTGTTGAAATGAAATGAATCAGATGTTGGAGAAGGTTGCTAGATATTGCTGATCAACAGCATGGGTGTAGTTTAGTCTAAAAAATCACATCAGTCTGGATGAAATTAACAGCATTAGATCAGAAATGATACTAAATGCAATAAAACAGATCAATGCATTACTAAGGTTCAAAATGTGTTCAAACAACAACAAAGACTACATTAAAAAAAAACATGTTCATGCATAATTACCATTAAGCCACCCACTCAGTGTTTATGTACTAACTTTGCCAATACTAGAACACAGAAGGAGTGGGTTGAAGCTGGACAGGGAAGCACTGAGCTGGGCTGCCCAGGGAGGCTGTGAAACCTCTGTCCTCAGAGGTTTTAATGATTTCACAGGACAAAGCTCTGAGTGACCTGGGCTGAATTAAGCTTTGACCTTGCTTTCAGGTGGAAATTGAACTACAGACCTAGTGGGGTCTCCTCCAGCCTCAGCGATGCTCTGGTGTCCCTCTGTGAGCCACAGCTTGAGGCTGTGCCCTGTCCTTCATTCACTGCCTCTCCATATGCTGGCGATAAGTATTAACCCAGTTTTCCCCCAACCTGTGCACCCCCCCGATGTCAGTTATATCTATTGCACAACCATGTCCAACAAGGTGTTCATACTGAAAACCATGCATGGGAAAACCTGTAAGACCTGTTGTCATATTAAGGAGAGATATGAACTTCTGGTTCTCCTCTGTTTTAATTAGACAGCAGAGGTATTCCTGTCTTCTAAATCTGCATAGAGGAAGCTTGTTTTGAATTTTAGTCTGCACCATTAATTTTTGACCCCATTAAAAGGGAAAAAAAAAAGAAACTTCTGTGGCATTTAGTATTTTGCAGCAATTTCCCATGTCTTGTTTTTTTTCAAGCTGAGACCCAGTTCTTCTGGTACATAATCACCAGGTAATTCGAGAGCTAAATTACCACTTTCTGAGAAGTGCACACTATGGCTTAATCTTTAGTGGATTCATGAACAGAAACAGAGAAAGCATGGAGATAATAGAAGTAAGATTCTTCTTCCATGTTAACAGAAGAAGAAAAACCTCTATCTTCCAGTTAATCTCCCAGATCCCAAGGGTAAGAATGCATAAACAGAGTAGAACATTGGTTTTGCTAACAAAGCCCAGCAGACCACCAGATAAGAACTTTAAATATTGCACTGTAAGTAAAAGATGTAATTTAAGATGCTGTTTTATGCGCATCATAAAATAAGTTTGTAGCAGGAAAACTGCAGCCAGAGTAGCTGCAGAGTTCTAGTGACATTTTCACACATATGCCACATAACTCCACCTGTTGAAGCCAATTCCAATCAGGTAAGACTGCTCTGAGGTACTTTTCCAGAGCATTTTTTACTTATTTCTTCTTCAGTCAGTGATGGTATTAAAAGTCACATGGATGACACTTTGCTGTTGTCAAGAACAGCATGGAGAAAAGTCCTGAGTAGGTATGTGTGATGGTGGCAGGCCTGGATGGAGGCTCTACCGGAGACAAGGTAGAGCCTGAACCTAAATTACTCAGAGGGTCTCTCCAGCTGAATGGCCCTAAAGCCCTTCCTTCATGGCTGGAGCTGAACTAGAGGTATCCATCAAAGAAATTACGTGATTCACAAGTCTTACTGTGATGAGCTGATTTTGAACATAAAGCATTTATGTCATTTCAATGTATTTATTATTAGGATATATTTTTCAAATGGGTTATTATATCCCTATACATGTTCTTAGCCCACCTAGACCAGATTTTGCAAGAGAGAAAAAAACGTGTAATCTTCCATCACCTGTACTCCAACTTCACCTGAACACAATCTTGTATATCTTACAGCCAGATTCTTCAGAAGTAGATTTAGGACCCAGGAATCATCAAGGTTTGGATGGATTGGGCTGCCTAACTCTATTTTTCTTGTTTGTTTGTTACTGGTGTATTCAAATACCCCAAGATGCACCATCTGCTTGAAAGTATGGTAATAATGAAAAGGCCCACTGTGACAACACTGTGTCTGACAAAAACTGCAAGCGAGGAGGATGGCAAACACCCCATGTTCCTGCCTACTAATAAATAATGGCTCTTATTTCTCTTTCAGGTTTTGCAAGAGCTCAGTCTCTCTCAGCATTTCACAGAATCACAGAATTCTTAAGGTTGGAAGGGACTCCCAGAGACCATCTCATCTAACCCCCCTGCCAAGGCAAGGTCACCTAGAGCAGATTACACAGGAATGTATCCAGGTGGTTTTGAATGTCTCCAGGGACATAGACACCACGACTCCTCTGGGCAGCCTGTTCCAATGCTCTGCCACCTTCAACGTAAAGAAGTTCTTCCTCATGCTGAGGTGAAACTTCTTGTGTTTTAGTTTATGGCCCGTTTATTGCTCCTCGTCCTGTCACTGCGGACCACTGAAAAGAGTCGGGCACCATCCTTTTAGTACCTGCCTTTGAAATATTTACAGGTCTTGATGAGATCCCCTCTCAGTCTTCTCTTCTCTAGACTAAACAGGCCCATTTACTCACTGTTAATATTCCTAAGCCTTCACATAATGACAATTTTCCCACTTGAGCAGTGTTTTTGGCTTTTTTTGGCCACCGTGGGACACACTACCCAGGCTCGCCCCCCCTCCGCCAGCTTCGAGGGCAGGGCCGGCCCAGCCACAGCCCCCTGAGGCCCGAGGAGAGGGTGCCCGCCGGGGCTCCCCGACAGACTACAACTCCCGGCAGGCTCCGCGCCCGCCGCGCGGCACGCTGGGAGCTGTAGTTGGCCCAGCGCGCCGTGGCCGCCCGAAGCGCGCAGCCAGTGGCGCCCTTCCCGCTCCCGCCCGAACTGTGTGTGCGCGCTTGGGAAGGCGAGGAGCAGGGGTGCCGCTTCTCCCCGCTCCGTTCCAGCCAGCGGTTGTTGTGGGGACCAGGCTGCGGTGGGGGACAGGCTGGATCCATGACCACAGTGGTGGGAGGTTCCACAAGACCAAGTGCTAGGTCCTACACTTCTGTCACACCACCCCCATCCAGCGCTGCGGGCTGGGGGCAGAGTGGCTGAAAAGGTGCTCATCATTAAAGGTCCTGGGGGTGCTGGTCGACAGCCAGCTGAACATGAGCCAGCAGTGTGCCCAGGTGGCCAAGAAGGCCGATGGCATCCTGGCTTGTACTAGAAATAGTGTGGCCAGCAGGACCAGGACAGTGATTGTCCCCCTGTACTCGGCGCTGGTGAGGCTGCACCTCAAATCCTGTGTCCAGTTCTGGGCCCTCAATTCAGGAAGGACACTGAGGTGCTGGACACATCTAGAGAAGGGCAACGAAGCTGGTGACAGATTTGGAGCACAAGTCCTATGAGGAGCAGCTGAGGGAGCTGGGGTGTTTAGCCTGGACGTGGATTAGGAGGGACCTTATCACCTTCTACAACTACTTGGAAGGAGGTTGTCGCGAGGTGGGGGGGGTCAGTCTCTTCTCCCAAGAAAACAGTGACGGGATCAGATGACATGGCCTCAACCTGCACCAGGGCAGGTTTAGTTTGGACATTTGGAGGAATTTCTTCACAGAAAGGGTGATTTGACACTGGAATGTCAAATCTGACACTGCTGCCCAGGCAGGTGGTCACCGTCTCTGGAGGTGTTTCAGGAAAGACTGAAGGCACTCAGTTAACGCGGTGGTGTTCGGTCACAGATTGGACTCGATAATCTCGGAGCTCTTTTGCGACCCGACTGGTACTGTGATTCCGTGACTGACGCGCTTCAGCGAGCGCACAAGGGCTGCGAACATGAACGTCCCTCAACCTCTTGGGTGGACCCCGAGGCGCGCGCCCGCGCATGCGCGCAGAGGGGGAGGGGGCCGCGCCGCCGTCCTCGTGCCCGCGCAGGGGGCGGTGCTGCCGGGGCGGGGAGGGCGCGGGGCCGCGCTCGGGGGCGCGCAGCAGAAGCGGCAGCGCCCGCTCTCGGCCCGCGCCCCGCCGGTAGCGCCCGCAGAGCCGCGCCGAGACAGCGCCCGCCCGTCGTGAGGGAGCGGCAGCACCGCCGGCCCCCTCCGCCCCTCCTCCTCCACCGCCTCCTCCTCCTCCTCCTCCGCCCTCTCCCCCGCCCCTCCTCCAGCCGGAGCGAGCGATCGAGATGGCGGCCGCCGGGGCTCTGGCGAAGCACGAGCAGATCCTGGTGCTCGATCCGCCCACCGACCTCAAATTTAAAGGTGAGGAGGGGGGACCGCAGCGCGGCGGAGGTGCGGGGGGTGGCGGCGGCGGGGTGTCCCGCTCTGCCCGGGCGCCGGGCCGCCTCCGGGTGCCTGGTTCCCCGCCGGCTGCCGCGGGCGGGCCGCGGTGCCGGGCGCTGCCCGCCCGCCGGGGGATGGGGGGCGCCGCCGAGCCGGCGAGCGGGATCGGCCGCCGCCATCTTGGGATCCCGCGGGGATCCGCCGTGCCGGGTGGGACCGGCCGCCCGCTCCCCGTGCTGCCCCTGCCCCCGCGCGGCCCCCCGCCCCCCCGCCGCCGTGTCACCGCTCCGCTCGCAGGCCCAGCCCTGCGGCAGCGGCGCCCGGCGACGGCGGTGTCGCTCCCCCGGTCGCTGGCGGTGCGGGCTCCCTCTGGCAGCGGCGGGCGGGAGAGGCCGCGGAGCGGGCGGTGGAAGCCTTGCGGGGTTCCAGGCTTCGCGAGGCTGCCCTCGCGTCCGGCCTTGTCCCACTTTCCCTTTCTGGCGCGCTGGAGCCCCGGTGCCCCCGCGGGGCTGGCGCGGCTCTGCACCATCGCTCCCCGCGCCCTCGCCCCGGCGCATCCCGGCCCCGCACAGCGATCCCCGCCCTTTCGCCGGAGCTGTCATGGCTCAGGCAGGTTATCGGAACGTAAACAGGGAGCTCGCCTCTTCCTTGGGAGCGAGAGAGAGGGAATGCGTGCGCTTCGGAAGTTTTATGTGTGCTGCGTGCCGACCGCATGGCTGTGACCGGCGTGACGCGCTGCTGTCAAAATAGGTCCCGGTTGGTGCTGCTACCTTGTCGAGGGGGGTTTTCTGTCCTCATCAGTTAGATAGAGCCTTCCCTTTCGCAGCTATCAAAAATGAGTGACCCTTGGAAGGTAAGGGCATAAATAACAGCGCGATAGAACCTGTAGTTCCCAGTGATATCTTGTGATTATATCCTGTACCTATAAGGGGCATTGAGAAAAATCTAAAAACGTTTCAGATTTAGAATCAACAATGCTGGTTGGTTTTTTTAAAGCAGTTAATGTTATGTGAACTTACATTTTTAAATGTTGTGACTAGGGTCAGGACATGTACATGCTTCTATTTTCCACTTTTAGTGGACTCATTTTTCATTGTTTTCAGGGGATAGAGTGGAATTTATGATGTTGTAACAATCTTCAAATGGACAACTAGAACAAATTAATGTTCATATTGGAAAAGAACACTGTATTCCCCCCAAATGCTTTTGGCTGGCATAGCATTTGGACAGATTTAACAAGCTATGCTTGTTTTATTGATCCATCAAATCAATTAAAACCCAAAATCTGTCTGATCACCCATATTAATTTCTTGATAGCTTCAATTTCAAATTTTTTAAATCACACGTTCATACACAGGGTCAAAACCATAGCAGGAACTTATCTTTTTCACTTTGGTTACATATTGTTAGAATGCTGCCAGGTCTGGCTGCACTCACAATTCAATATGCTGAGTTCTTAGTGCAAGAATAGGTTGGAGGAAAATGCGTGATTTTTTTTTTTTTAATTAAAAAACTGCTGTGTCTAATTAGAATCTTTCATATGTTGAGCTCTCTTTGAGCTGGAACTAAGCTGTGTTTGTGTGATATGAAACAGTGTGTTGATAGAATAAATACTAAATTAGAAATTCTGTCAGTATGAAGCTGTTGTCAGTCAGTGATCTTTATTGTGCTGTGTGTTTATGTCCTTGGAGCATGAAATGTGTATTCTTTAGGCATAAACTTTAGTTTCAGGTTAATGCATATATTAGGAAAAATTCTATAGAGCAGACTAAGCAAAAACAAAATCTGAAGCGTAATGAGACTGCAGTCTTAATACTCCATGGAAAGCACTTTCTATGGCTATATAATTTCAGTAATATACTATACAAAGTGCTATCAACTGAGAGAGCATTGAGTGCACACTCAATAAGTATTTTCTAACTGCTTATTATTTGGAGGTGTTTACAAAGGTTTGTGGGCCACAAACGAATTGAGTTTTAAGTACTACATTGAAGAATACAGTATTGGCAGAAGGGAATTCTCAATGTTACCTTTAAAAAAGTAATTGGTTAGTAAGAGAATGTATGACTTGGAATAAACGTAGCTTAGTGTAGGAAGAGCATGCAACTTAGTGGAAAGAATAAAAGTATACGTTTTTTCGGTGCAGCTGGTTATTCAAAGTTTTACTTTATTGGTACAATCATCCATTATTATTATTGACTTAATACTGTTGATGGGTGTGCAACAGAGATTCAGTTTAAACATTTGGATTGGACAAATAGTTTTGTTGGTTTTCTTGCCTCAGGAACTTCTAATGGGTTGCTGACCTTTAGGGTAACAGTGAAATGTGATAGTATGCCCCTGTGCAAACAACAATTTAAATTAAAAAGCACATGGGACTTATCTTAAGGAGCTGTTAACAAGGGTTTAAATTCATTGTTGCATGATGAAACTGCTTTTTTTTTTATATTGATATAACTTAATTTACTCAATAGGCAAAAATAAGCTCTATAATACATTTCTCCTTGAATTTTGTTCAGCATTACTCAAGGGGAGGTCTAAAGAACACGTCCTGTGGTTGCTAACACATTACTTATTTCCCCTGGTGTCCAAAAGATTAGAATCCTGTTTTTATAGTGCTTTGTAGTCCTAGAAATTTAATAGTATTTTGGGTCATGGTTCCCTCTGTCCCCATGACTAGGTTTTTTTTGGCTTCTGAAACTATCAGGAATATCTAAGAAAAACGACAAAAGAAATAAGTACTTTTGATAGTGTTATGCAAATGTGACAATGGGAAAAATTTTACCTAAAAGTGATGAAACCAGGAGGCAGTTGATACACTGCATGATATCGTTTTCAGATACTCAGTATGGACCACTAGAGAATTTGCCTTGTGGTCCTTGTGCCCAGGTCTTCAGCCATATTGCTCCTGTGGGTTGGCTTTCTTCTGTATTCTAATGTATTTTGTTTAGCTTCTCAAATCTGAAGGTGGTTGAGTTTGTTTAGGACAAGGATAGGAAGAATGGAAGCATGAGACACTTAAAGGCATCTGATTTGGAAGGTGGAACATCTGCTTCTTACTGGTGTCTGTGTGTCTTGTGTATAATTGTTGTCTGTAGCTCTAGTTTAGCGGAGATTATGGTAATCTGGAGTTGGTTCCTTGTGAGTAAATACATTTTTTAACACTTTTTTAAAACAATCATGGAGTTTAATAGCAGCATTTGAAGCTTTGAGTTCAAAGATTTGTAGCATTTTTGTGGAAACTCAGTCTTTCTTAAGTCGGAGAAGCGAGTTTTGCAATTTTGAGTAAGATGTATTTAAGTTGGTATTGGATGATGGTCTTTTTTAAAAAAACTTTTAAAAACCTTTGCCGAATCTTTAAATCAGTCATAAGATGTGTTTCCGCAACACCTAATTGAAAATCAACATTAGTTGATTTGATGAGCTTTGGAAGATTAGTAGACAGTGTTCAGAATTTGAATTTCATGTGATTCAGAGGTGTCTGACTAGCAATTGTCAGACATCATAAAAATGTCTGAATATTCTAAATTGACATCCTTTATTAAAGTTCTTGCTTACAAGTGTGTGAAATCCAGTTATGTTACCTTTGTAAACAACACAAAATAATAAGGCACACTTCCTTTAACAGACTAAAGTAAAATTTTAAGTGTGTCTGTGCAGTAAATTTTCCTTTTGATGGTTTGAGTTACTAGAAGAGATCAGTGTAACAGGGGATATTTAATTTCTGATTATTAATCCGACTCATAATCTAGAATTAATCTAGTGTTTAAAATCAGCTATCAGCTGGTATATGTTCAAATGACTTTTCATGTGAGGTAGGGAGCACTTAAGTGTTATGGCTTATTCTGAAATGCAGATTTCAACAACCTTTTAAATAATACAGAAATATTGCTGTAGGTTATTTTGTAATCATTACACTGCTATTGGTAACATTGAAAGCCACAGGCTATGTGTTGCTGCAAATCGAGAAGGTGGAATTTAAAGGCAAAAATAGCTCAATGTTAAATGCATCCCCTGCCCTCAAGGTCTGTTGCCAGAATTGGCCTGGGATGCCTTTTAGTGTAGGCAGAGTTTGAAGTCCTCAAATGTGATCTTACTGCTTTACTTGTGTGTGTCTTGATTATGTCAGATTTTATGCCTGTTTTCACTCTCTTCAAAGTGTCAGTAAATTTGTGATGTCTCTGTTTTCTAAGATAGGTTAAAAAAAAGGTGATTGCGATGTCAATTTTCTGGTATCTTCATTCAAGAGAATTTTTGAGACTAAACAGTGCAGAGGGGAAAAAATGGTTGTAACTGATTACTAATATAGTTGTGGCTTTCTGATACTTTGAAATGATTCCATATGAGTTATTATTTTTGCTGGCTGAGTGTTGCGTAGTGGCGAAGATTGAACATCCCATAGAATAACTCAGTGATCAATGTGTAGTATTTGACTTTTTTTTTCTTTTAAATCCAAGAGTGATTCCTTGCATTGTTTGCTCTTCTTATATATCTGTACTTCTATCCATTGTTTCATGGCTCAACTGTAATATTTCTTAGTATCTTCATTTTTTAAATTATATATATTAATGAAAATTGAAGCACAAAATGATTTGTGGGAACGTGTTGAGGAAGAGAAAGGAAGATAATGTTTTTTTACCTGGTGTTGCTTATGAGGTGGTATTATATTAATACAGTTGTCTCTACCATTGTGTTAGACTGCATTTAAAACTGCCTTGTAAAAAGGGAGTTCTGTTGATCTGTGAAGTCGTGTGTATTATAGGTGTTAGATTATATTTTGGCAGAACTAGTTTGTTATTTGTTTTAAGATTCAATAATGGAAAAATTTCCTGTAGTGATAGGGGTATACAGTAGTGAGGATTTGGAAGTTTTGTCCTTTACCTGCAATTTATAGGATGTTGTTTTACTTAATATTGCCATTGCTTCACTAAACAGTGAAACACAGTCCAAATCTCACCATCTTGTACTTCTAATGTGTACGAATGATTATTGGTTTAAAAGCTTCACCTTTACATTGTATTTAGTATAAAGTGCCTACTCATGCTGCTTGTTGATAGCCTAACCAAGTGTTCTAGATCACTGTAAGACATAATTATTAATAGTATAAAAAAATACTGTATTATGCATGAACGGTGTACGTTTGTTCAAGGCCAGGTTGAGAAGTAGAAACTTATGATGATTGAGAGGAGCTATTTTATACATCATTTAATAGGTCTGACTGTCCAGTGCACTGACTGTCCAGTGTGGTGTTATAAATTGTTCCTGTTTTGGCTTGACTGTGGTTTGTGAACGTTTTACTTTCTGACCAACTTTGTCTATGGGAGATGTTTGTTAACCAGACCTTTGTGACCATCATTAAGGGGTTATTACATGCTCCTCTTATAAGCCATGAATTTAAGTAGGAAAAGACTCCTGAAGAGAACTTGCTGCATTTAAAGTTGGAAAAAAACACCCTGAGTAATTAGATAAGTATTACATTTTTTACCAGTTTACAAGGCTTGTATTGTCAGATGAGCCCGATAAGTAAGTGTAAGGTGATTTCATTAAAAAAAAATTCAGCAAAATGACTCTACTAAGATAATTTCTGATGTGCTGTTGTTGAAAATAAAAATGGAGAAACATGAGTTAGAATTTTAGTAACTTTGTTTTTCTTAAGGTAGTAAAACTTTATGTGGCGCATAGTGATCTTGGCCTGTAGCTTGTCTTGCCTTTTAGTGTTGTTTGGTATTTTATACAGTTAATTCATGGCAATTGTGAATTATTTGGCAATGTAAATGTCATATTTCATTTTATGATTTGAAAGTCTTTAGAAATAAGTGATTATGTAAATTAAATATTTTCTGTTCAGTTTCACTTATGAGTTACCATAGTTTGCGGAATACTATCCTGATGTAAGACTTCATGTGTTTAATAATGAGTAAGGAAGAAAATAAAAAGAAAAAAAAGAAAAATATAGTCAGATCAGAATTTTTCCCTCTTTTGTTTCTCAAAATGTGGTCTTACTTGACATAGAATCTTAGAATAAAATCATAGAATAAAATGCAGCATGAGTGTCCCACGTACAATGTGGCAGTCTGATCTAAGACCTTCTCCTCTATCTGTATCTCTGTTATCTTCATCTCTTCTCTGTGCGTCTCCTGAACAAAACCTGGTTTACCTCCAGATTTACTGGATGCCGTCACATTATTTCATAATGTCATAGAATGGTTTGGGTTGAAAGGGATCTTTAAAGATCATTTAGTCCAGCTCCTGTCGATGTCTGTCACTGCCATCAGTTTGCTCAGGGCACTATCCAGCCTGGTCTTGAACACTTCGTGGATGGGGCATCTGCAGCTCCTCTGGGCAACGCCTTCCAGAGCCTCACCACTCATAGTGAAGACTTTCTTCCCAATATCCAATCTAGACTTACTCTCTTTCAGTTTAAAGCCATTACCGTTTGCCCTGTCACTACATGCCCTTGTAAAAAAAGTCCCATTCCAGCTCTTTTGTAGCCTTCTTTAGGTACTGGAAGGCTGTTGTAAGGTGTCCCCAAGGAGTTCTCCAGGCTGAACAACCCCAACTGTCTTAGCCTTTTGTCATAATAGAGGTACTCCAGTCCT
>NW_016690255.1:7499637-7516582 GCF_001604755.1 Lepidothrix coronata | reverse complement strand
CTCCTCTGCTTCCATACCCAATAGTCCCAGTTCTGTCTTGTACTGGGAGTCTCAGAGCTGTACGCGGTACTCCAAGTGGGGTCTCATGAGAAGGGAGGAGAGGGGAAAAATCACCTCCCGCTACTGGCTGGCCCTGCATCTATTCATGCAGCCCAGGGTACATTTGTGGGCTGCAAGTGCACAGGGCCAGCTCCTATCCACCAGTATGCCCAAATCCTTCTCTGCAGGGCTGCTATCAATCCGTTTGTCTCCCAGTCTATACTGAAATTGGAGATTGCCCTGATCAAAGTGCAGGACCTTGTACTTGGCCTTGTTGAACCTCATGAGGTTCCCGAGGGTCCACCCTCCAAGCCCACCAAGGTCCCTCTGGATGGCATCCCTTCCCTCAAGTGAATCAACTGCAGCACTCTGTGTCACCTGCAAACTTGCTGAGGGTGCGCTCGATCCCGCTGTCAGTGAATGATATATCATTATATAGTGATATAATGATAAAATACTCAATAGTATTGGTCCCAGTATGCATCCCTGAGGGATACCACTCGTTACTGGTTTTCACTTGCACGTTCAGGCATTGTTTGGAAGTCTTTGGACACGACCACCCAGACAATTCCTTGTCCATCTAACGGTCCATGCATCAAACCCGTGGCTTCCCAATTTAGGGGTAAGAATGTTGGGGGGGACTGTATCAAAGACCATATGGATGTCCAGGTGGGTGACATCTGTAGCTGTTCCCTCGTCCATTGATGTGTCCACCATGGAAGGCCACGAGATTAGTCAGGCATGATTTGCCCATGGTAAATCCATGTTGACTGTCTCTAATTCCCTGTCTTCCATACATTTTGACATATCTTCCAGGAGGGTCTGTTCCATAATATAAATACTGATTATTTGATACAGAGGTATCTGCAAAAGTACTAGTTAAGTTGCAGGTAGAAAAGCTTAGTGGAAAAACATAAGGTGGAGAAGGGACAAACTATAAAATAAGTTGCAGCACAGCAGTTGGGCTGTTGGAAGCATAATAGGACCTTTCTAAATGATGGACCAGTGTTGTGTTTGAACTCGGTTAGTATTTTCATTAATGACCTTGGTGTGGGTGGGACTGTGGTGGTAGAGCTCATTGGTAATGCAGAGTTAGGAGATGTGATGAACACAAAAAGAAAATGTGCATTTGATGTGTGCTAATAATAGAACATTTTGCATAGAAGTGATGAAAAAAGGAGTAAAACTAGAGACTAGGACTTAATCATAGGTTTATTGTGAGTGTGACAAGTCATGAAATGGGGCAAATGTGAGACTGTAATTTTGTAGTGAGGGAAGTATTAATGTCAAGGTTTGTGGCATTGATGAAGCTTTATCTGAATGCATCTCTGGCAACTCCTAGTCACATAAAATGAACCCAAATGGGAATGGTGCAAAGAAAACTTTATTAACATAAGTGAAGTAGAATAGCTTTGGCTTGTTAATCTTAGCAAAATGAAGATTGAAAGGGGGTCTGATTGCTGTCCATAAATACATCAGAAGAGGTAAGCATGGGGGAAAAGAAAATCTCTGTAGGCTAAAGGATAGGATTGGTATAAAAATGAATTGGCTTCAAGTGGCTATGACTGTATTTAGATAATTAGAAACTAGTTGAATTTCAAATCTGAATCATGTCAGTCTGAACCAACCTTCTGAAAATCATATGGGCAAAAATAGTTTTAAATTCATCAGATACCGTCTTACAAAATATTTAGTTTCATGTGGACTTCTGAAGGCTTCTCCTAGGTCATGACTTTACAATGTTCTTGAAAGTTTGGTAGGACAGCAGTGGTACCTAATTATGTACTTAAGCTAGAGCAGGTATGTCACGTTACGTTCCAAGACATTAGAATAGCTTGACTGAGATATGTGTTTAATGTCTTGTCTTTGTAAAAAGGGATGTTTGTGAATTTAAAAATCATATATGTAGGAGTAACTGCTCCATATGTGAAGTAAACTTAGTAATTATAGTTCACGTGGCATGATGTTGATTTACATGTTTAACATATTAACACTATGATGCTAATGTGGCCACTAAGAGTAGCAGACCAGTGAAGTAAAAACTGGTTTTTAATTTGAATGTCCACTGGCCATCTGTTAGACACGTTCTAAGTTACACCTCAAGATGGAACTTGAGCTGTTTCTGTAGAAGTGAGCTGACTGATCCTGGGAAGCGTGGCTGCTTTAACTCAGCTCAGTACTCTGTCCTGAAGTTGGTAAGGGAATGGAGTTTGTGGTCATGTCTGATCAACAAGACTGACTAAATGTAACATTTATTTGAAGCAGGTGTTTGTTTTCCTGAGTGACTGTAGGATGTACTTGTACTTGGCTTTCAGAAATCTAGGAAGACTTTATCCTAGTAGAATTAAGAGCTACCAGTTTAAGTAGGCTCTTAATGTGTGGCAGAAAGAATGTAACCAGATAAAAATAAATAGCAAGTAAAGAATTCACCATTTTATGGAGGTTAAGTTTAAGTAACAAACATGCCTTTGATGTTAGTAACATGACATTTCTTTAGTAACGATACTCTTTCAATTGGAAAAATATGAAGAATAGATATTTATGACTAAACTGGGCCTAGACTGCTAGATTATAAAGCTTGAGCTTAATACCAGCAGTAATGTCTTTGTATGAAGTTATTCCATGTTATACCATCTTATTAAATCTGATGTTTTGTTGTTAAGGCTAAAGAAACAGTTGTTCATATTTAGATGCAGGGCAATCTCCATTTAGTCTGTATTTTATCTAATATATAAAGCAGATAATGTTCTCTTTACCGGAATTAGCTGGTAATGATATGTGGCCGTACTTTACCCTTGAGATAGATGCTTATTGCATTTTTGCTGTGGTTTATTGGCTACTAACAACATTTTGGTAACAAGCTGGAATGAATAAGTTTTGATCCAGAAAGAAAATGTAAGGAAAATAATTATTTTGTCTGCTTTGAAATGCCACTGTATTGTATTTTTGTAATTTCTCTGTCCAAATGGCAAGCAGAAGGTTTCAACTCCCGTTTCTCTTATACCAGCTTCCAGTAAAGCATTCTGCCAGCATCTGCACAAGCACCTCTAATAAGCTGTGTAGCCGTATGGAGCCTCTGCCCCTTTGACAGAGGAAGATGCGCTATTTTAGGATTCAAAAATGGGCATTGTCTCAGCATTTTTTAGAAAGAAAAATCTCTGATAGACACAGCATCAGCATGGATGCTGACAGCATGTCATTGTGGGGAGCTCAGATAAAATCTGATGTTACCCCTGGTAAACAGTGCTAGCCTAGAATCAGCCTTCAGGAATTGTGGACATTGAGGTGTGTCAGCTTTCCTATAAAGCCCCTTTTGCATTCTAAATGTTACATGCAAGTTGATGATAAAACTATTTCTCAAGTGCCAGGGTAGAATAAGAAATTAAAGATTCTGTAATACTGTTCTACTGTATGAATATCTTCCTGAAAGCTATGATTATTTGTAGGTATTATTAATCTTGCACCTCATACCCTGATTATTTCTGATCATTCAGACCCATGTTGAAGTATTGATCCATGAAACCTAAGCCATTATGCTTCATAGACCATGAATAATTGTAATGTAGGTGATTTGTTAGAGTTGGGATTTTTCTTCCAGTTGGAGAAGGTATTTGAATGGTCATGGTTTTGGTATTTCAAGAGGAAGGAGTTATTTATGTTCATTGACAATGCATGTTATGTGTTCTCTTCAGGTTTTATTCACAGAAGTCTGAATATTAATTTCTTAAAACTAATTTATGGAAATAACATTCTACTCAATTTCTTTTGTGTTGGCTGTGTCATCTATGCTTTTTTCAGAAAGCCTATAAAATTAAATTTTGAGCAATTAAGTGCTTCATGTATATTTTAAGAATAGTTTTCTTATCTAATAGTCCAGGTAGTTTTGACTCGCCACAGAACACAAATATTTCTCATTTTTAGATGTCTTTCCTTCAGTACCTTTGGTGGAAGATGATCAGGTCAAGGAATACTTAAGTAAACTGGACCTAATAAGTCCATGGACCTTGATGGAATGCACGCACAACTGCTGAGGGAGCTGGTGGATGGAGAAACAGGCTGACAGGAACCTTTTGAAGTTCAAAAAGAAGTGCAAAGTCCTGCAACTGGGAAGGAGCAATCCCTGGGCACCAGTGCAGGCTGGGATTTGACCAGCTGGAGAAGCAGCTTTGCAGAAAAGGCCCTGGGAGTCTTGGTGGACACTGAGTTGATGGTGAACTGGTGATGTGACCTTGCTGCAAAGAAGGCCATGGTATCCTGGGCTGCATTAGGAGTGTTGCCAGCAGGTTGAGGGAGGTGATCCTTCTCCTCTGCTCAGCACTGGTGAGGCCACAACTCGAGTGCTGGGTCCATTTCTGGGCTCCCTACTACAACAGAGACATTGGACATACTGAACAGAGTGCAAAGGGCCACAAAGATGATGGACTGGAGCATCTCTCCTTTGAGGAAAGGCTGAGAGCTGGGACTGCTCTGCCTGGAAAAGTGAAGGCTGGGGAGGATCTTATTGACAAATCCCTGAGGGGAGAGTGCAAAGAGGACAGTGCCAGGCTCTTTTCAGTGGTACCCATTGGTGGGACCAGAGGAAATGGGCGCAACTTGAAACACAGGAGGTTACCTCTGAACATCAGAAAACACTTTTTTACTGTAATGATGACCGAGCACAGGCACAGGTTGTCCAGGGAGGCTGTGGAGTCTCTGTCCTTGGAGATATTCAGAAGCCTCCTGGACGTGGTTCTGGGCAACTGGCTCTGGGTGTCTCTGCTTGAGTGGGTCCCAGATGACCTCCAGAGGTCCCTTCCAATCTCAGTCGTTCTGTGATTGCTATGTCAAATGATAGGAAAGAAAAACAATTAAATTTTGGCCTAATTAAAAAATTCCTTATTGCATCATACAAATATACTATGTAAAAATATAGATTACATGGGACCATCTTAATTTAACTTTTCTTTATTCCATTGTTACTTTTGATTTCGGCAGAGCGAGCTGATGGAGACCTTACTCTGTTCTTACCAGGTCTATCCTAAAAGTCAGTTAACTTGTTCTTAAAATTTGTCTTTTTGGATTTACAATAGTACTGCTAGTTTTTATCCTGCTTGCTTGAACTCATTTCTCATTCATTAGCGCTCAAACTGTCAAATGCAGTAAAATGATGTTTCTTTGTCTGCCCAGCCTGACTTTATTGTGCACTGAAAGAAAACTGCCTTGCCTGAAGTTTGTTTTGGTGAAGGTGCCTTGAAGTGTTCTGTATATTTCAAGGGCTCTTGGGTTTTCAAAGGTGATGCAGCAGTTGTGAAAAAACAGCATTCCACTTAAAGCATATAATCCCAATTGAAGTTAATACTGTACCTTACACATTTTGAGGAGTTTGGATTCCTTTTGCCAGTCTGTGTACTTTTTAATGTGTACTTATATTGTTTTTAGATGTGGCTGAATATATCACCGTACCGTGCCAGTTTACAGCTTAAATAAACTTTAATTCAGTGCATAAAATAGAGTGCTTTCTGGCAGTCAGCTTAGGTGTTGCCTTTTTTAACAGCTACAGTTCAATGTCTTAAATTGAAGAGGGCAATATGCTTAACAATATGCAAACAGCCCAGAAGCTGTTTCTTAAAGTGCTGTTGATTTTGTTTAATAATGCATGCTCATTTTTGTGCAACTCTATACAAGTGATCTGCCTTCTAAATATAAAAGATTTTATGTAATTTAATAAAATTATGATTTCTTCTTATCCAATTTTAGGTAGAAGTGGAATTTTAAGACAGGTTCTGTGTGTACATTATGAAAGCCTTGCTAATTTTAAATGGAACTTCTTGCTAACTAAACCTGCCTGGTTTTTAGAAGTGCTTTGTTTGCTCTGTAGTGCCCACAACTAGAGATACTGACATTGGTCTCTCACCTTACCCAAGGGGACCACAGCCGAAGGAGGTTTGTCTAAGGTCTTCCTTCCTGCTCTAGAAAGGCATATTCACATCATTTTTCCCCTGGTGTTTGACCATCTCAGATGGTAGAAGGATGAGTTTTGGAGCTGAGACAGTGGACCCGTTAATTTGAAGAGAAAATGACACTGTTGATTAAACAGATCTCTGTATAGGTCCTGCCTATCCAGTAACATGTAGTATTTTGGTTTTACTGCAGCATAACTGGCAAGTTTATGGCAAGCTGGGAAGCTTGGCGCTGTGTTTCAGCAGTGGAAACTGGCTCTGCAGAATCTGTGGCATTTCTTCCTGCCCACTAGTTACTGTAGTCCAAGATGTGTAGTTGCCAGAGGCAACCCTGGCAGTAATGTTGCAGTAACTGCACTGCAAGATTGCTGAAGTAGAAATTCAGCACATAATGTTTTTGGAGATGTCCGGTATTTCTGAGTGTGATTAGGCAGTTGTCTCTCATTGCTTTCTAAGTCAAGACGACAGGAAAACTTGTGGCATGGATTGTCACGGCTCTATTCAAAATGGTTGGAATAACCTGGCACTCTCACAATTTTTATTCCAGGAAGATGATGTAATTGGTGTCTTGAATTTACACTACTAAGGAAGTTGCTGAACTCCCTGTCCCTTTTAAAGTAACTGTAACTACCAGAGGTTGTTAGATTGAAATTACAGGTTTATAAAGCAATGATCTGTCATTAGACATCATAGTTTATCATCTGTATAGCTTGAGGATTTGATTAGTTGATTACCACAGCTTCTAAAAACCCTAGTTGTGGATCCAGAAGTCCGTTGTATTAAGTTGTACAAATACAGGATAAAAGAAAGTCTTAAGCTTTTGTATGGTGTGTACAGTTAGACATGAGTCTGTCTGAGGTTTAAGTGCTTAAATAAAAACCTGCTTTGGCCCAGGTGTCATGCAAGCAGCAGGTGAGATGCTATTTTTGAGATTATAATGCTGTCCTAGTATAGCTGAATGTTTTCTGAGATGAAGTGGGCATGCATTTGTCCATTTTGGTGCATATTCAGAATGTCTGTATCCATTTCGCCTGTTCTTTTCCTTGTTTAGATGCAGTCTGTGTGGTGTGATCCAAAACATTTCTTCCTGGTTCTGTCTCCATCCTTCCCCTTTTTTTCTCTAGCAATGGTCATGAATAAGGGTTTTGCACTTAGGCTGTTAGTTCCAGTTTGTACTTTATTTCCCCACTCCCCTAGAGGGGGAGTTTGTGTGATTGTGAACTCCAGAATCCTCTTCAGGTGTTGCACAGTTTCTTTTTTGAAGGATATGTCATACTAATTTAGATTGTGTGGCTCCTCTGAATGGTAATAGATTTTTTTTTTTCTAATTTACCATCCTCCTGCTCCCACCTGTCCATGCTCCGATTCACGCTGTCAATATGCCACTGAACTACCAAAACAGCTGGGTTCTGCAGGACCAGTGAAATTCAGTCATCTTTTCCTTTTGTGCAGCAGTTTGTTACCACCTATTGATTAAATCTGTTGGTTGAGGTCTTGAGAGACTTTAAACAGCTTTTTTTATTAAAGCTTTTAGAAAGCAGGTGAAAGGTAAAGCTGTCAGAAGGGTGCTCTAGACCTTGGAAGAGATTTCAGCCCCCTCCGAAAGAGATGTCTGATGCTAAAAAATGTCCCTGAGCTAAAAGCTTTTTTTTTTTGTGAAGTATCCAGGAAATGCAAAGGAGGCCACTGCATTCATGTACCTGGGGAAGAAAAGCAGATTTCTTCTAATTATCTGAGGTATTAAAGCTGACAGTAAATATCAGAATAATCTGAAGAGTATTTCGGATCCTATCTCATTATTACACACTTTAAAAAGGCAGGCATGAGGAGACCTTTCATGTCTCAAAAGAAACATAACATCTTTTATTTTGGCTTAAAAACCAGTTTATCATCAGTTTATAAATTCATAGCTGCTTTGTCTTGAAACAAGCTGTCTTTGAATAGTATAGCTTCTTTTCTAGATCACTGTGCCTTTCAAAATGAGTCTTTGAACTGTGCCTTTTTTCTTTTGTGCAAAATATCCTTAGTAGAAGTAGTTGTGAAGACTGAGAAGCAGAGCTCCTCAGGTTGCCTAGAGTTGCAATTAAAAAAAAGCAACCTGCATCACTGAAAGCCGTATTCAAGGTGCTCTTTACCTCTAGGCACTGCAAGAGCAGTGGTTATTAGATGGCTAATAGTTAGTAAAACTCCCAAAATAACTTCCTCAGAAATGTGTGTGTAGCTTGAAAAACATAAATGTTTGGTGTTTTATGAGTGTATCACCAGTCCTAGATTTAGAGTATTCAGCTGCCTGATTTTAGTTCAGCTTGTGGTGTGGGTGACAGGAGCTGTTTTAAGTCACACCCTGTAAGTAAAGGCAACTGGATCCTTCAAGAACTATCAAGACACAAGTGGCAGAAAACTTTGAAGTAGTTTTGTAAATCTTCCTCTTGGGGGCTGTGTCAAGTTTGCTTGGACTGAGAGGGTTTTTTCATCCACCATATAAAGTCAGATTAAAGTGAAGTTTCAGACAAGTAATACCAATTCCTGTTTTCTCAAAAGAGCCTCATTGAATTTAAACCTATCTCACATGTATCTTCATCTACATCTCAATATTCTGGTTCTCAGTAATTATCTTTTTAGTTCTTTATTGATTTGTATCTTGGTGTTTTGTGTTAAGCATCTGTTTATCACTCTCTCAAAATCAAGGATTTGGAATGAGGTATAGAAACAAAGACATCAGTGAGCCCTCTAGTGTAGTAACATCTTTGATAGTAGCCAGAGTTATTTCCTTTGGAGTAATGCAGACACTTCTGTGGAATAAGATGTTGACTTCTGTGGAAAAAAATTGACTTCCTTTGTCTCATGCAATTAGTGGTTTTGTTGTACGTTAGCACTTATTCATATCACATATTTTTCATTGAATTTAGTCTAAAGGTTGCTTTCTTCGTAGTTTTTTAATAGAAAAGTTGTAATGTTTTCAATACTGATGAAAATTATTTTGTAGTAATTTAGTGTGTAATTTTAAACAACTGTAAAGGTTCTCAAAAGTTAATGTACACATGAAATATTTTAGAATATATTTCATGTTCATATGAAATACCATTTTCTAAGTTACATTCTTCTAGAGCCTGTGCAGTCTTGCCTTCAGATGACACGAGCATAAGGGAGATTAACACAGCTCAGAATGCTGTGAACCTTACTTTTTTTTTGTGCTATTACTGAGTGGCATTGCATGGAGGTGATCCCTGTTGGAAGATGTGCTTTTGCAGCTTGACGTTGAAATGATGCCTCTTGTTCCATCCAGTCTTGGAGGGAATTCCTATCCTGCTGGTTTAACATAAACTCAATTTAGAGAGTACACTGCACGGAATACGTAAATACAGCAACTACAACTCGCTTTTTTGTGGATCAGTTAGAATATATTCATAAGCAGAGTATCATCTCTCTTGCTTATTTTGAGTTTAAAAGATGAGGTTGATGCCTCGTTCTGTCAACTGTATAGGAGCTCAGAAGCCTACAAAAGTTGAAATCTCAAGAGCAGTTATTATATTTCAGTATCAGTGTTTTCTTTCTTTAAACAGTTGAAAGAATTCCAAAGGATGTGTTGCTTCTACTCCTAAAGAAAAATTTACTTTTGTATATGACCATTACCTTCTAGGTATTCCAAATGTTAAGAGTGATTTGGTAAAATTAGCATATATATAAATTACTTGCGTCAGCAGCTTGAGTCTGTCATACTATTTAAGAGTTACTTGTTCATTGCTGTCATGAACATTATTATAACTAAGGTGATAGAGCATGCTTAGCATGTAACACAGTGTATGTGCCTACCAACCAGATGCATGATTTAACTCGCTTTTAGAGGTTTGTTGGCATCAAGTTATATTTTAAGAGTTAGTTGTACTGTATATAAACAGATTTCTTTTCCAGAGATACATTTATATTTAAAAGAGAACCACCTTTTTTTTTTTTTTCAGGTCCCTTTACAGATGTAGTAACTACAAATCTCAAACTACGAAATCCATCAGATAGAAAAGTATGCTTCAAAGTGAAGACCACAGCACCTCGCCGATACTGTGTGAGGCCCAACAGTGGAATTATTGACCCAGGATCATCTGTAATTGTGTCTGGTAAAAACAAATATATGCAGTTCTAGATTACATGCTTCTAAGGCCTTTAATAAAAGTTCTGTAATGCTTGATCTTAAAGACTATTTGAAGATATCAGTTTTTTTAAAAGTTAGTTTAAGAGTAGAACTCTTTCCCTTCATTATGTGATGGCAATCTGATGTAGAGCTGCAATGATATGGTAAAAAATGCTCCATGTAGAAATACTTGCCATTTGTCACATTTATCTGTGGCTCTCTGAAAGGCAGAAAAGAAAGTTGGAAATGGGCAGTGACATTAACAGTACCTTTGCTTCAGACTGCTATGTTCATGAATCTTGAAGTAGAGCATTGCTTGGCTGCTCCGGTCTGTTTAAAGTATAACATTTCATAGTTCATTGCATTTTAAAAAAATTCATGTACAATTGTAGGCTAGTTTTTTTGACTGTAGTATTGGTCCCTGAACTCTATTGTTTCATAATTCTTCCATTTATCACAGTAGTTTGTGCTAAGGGGCAATAATTAAATTGCTTTTAAAAAATAAGAGTTTCTGTTGGTTTGGATATGTGGAACAGTTTGTAGCCCTTACATTTGAAAAATCTAGTACGTTTCACTATAGAGACATTCTCCTTATCCTGGTGGGTGGTATTTTTATTTTGGTTGGATTTTGGTTTGGTTTGGTTTGGCTTGGGTTTTTTTGGTGAGGGGTTAAAAAAAGAAGTTGTACTTTTCAGCAGAGTGTAGCCCTGAAGCCAGGCAGTGTTATCTTTTTTTTTTTGCATGAACCTCCATGTGGGTTTGGTTTACATACTTCATACTGACAATTTTGATAACTGATTTTGATAACTAGATGTCTAATAGTCTAATCCTGTAGTGGACTGTAAGTCCAGAAGATGAGGTCTTAATAATGTGGGAGTGGACATTCTCAAGAAGATGGGAAAAGACTAGATATCAGTCTTCTGATTTGGCAAATGATTTTCGTAGGTCATTCTCCTGATGATGTTGAGATAGAATCTCTAGGAAAAGGGAATTCTAAAACCAGTATTAGGTGAGAAACTTTTTATTTCTCTGGACCTGCCATATTTCCCAGCTCGGAGAGAGGGGAATCCCCTTTTTATAGGCTATGGTCTTGTAGAGATCCTGTAGGCTAGGTTGTAGAGATCACAGGCAAGAGGTCCAGCATCCTGTGGATGGAAGATCATTTTACTGAGAATTGGTTTAAGATATAGTCAAAAACGTGCTTTATTTCCAGCTACGACTTACAGCCATTTTGTCCTAGCTGTCTGTTTGATCTGGTATCCGGGATCTTTACAGTGGGTAGTCATACATCACAATCTTGATGGGCTTTCTCTTCAGGGATTTGAATAGACTGAAGGATTCCATCCTATGTGTTTTCATAGGTACAAATCATCCTTTTAATGCTTTAAATATTTTGGCTTTTTACATGAGTCAGTAGTGGAGCTGTAAACAATATTTCAGCTTCAGGATCACCAATAAAGGGAAACAGTGTCATACTGCTCAACTTTTCAGTTTGCATAGCAGGGAATCTTTGATTTGCCTATTTCTGTATTACTGGATTCTCATGCAGTTATTCAGCTACAGTGACCCCAAGATGCTTTCAAGTGCAGTTGTTTAGTTATAGTGACTCCACAGTGCTTTTTAGAATTGAGTTCTCTTCCCCAAAGTGTCAGCTTCATCTTTTTGTTTTTAAGCATATAATTTCTTTCGGATCACTTGGTAAACTAAATCCACAGATTATTTTTCTAGTGACCCACTTTATCTCATCAGTCTCTGAACTGAATGTTTTCAGTGCTGAGTCATCTTTCATATAATTAAAAATAGATTTCTCTCACATTGTTGTGCAGAGAGAAATAACTATAGGATACTGTGGGCTGAAACTCTTATGTTCAAAACTAAATGTTGAGATACTGTTAGCTGTCTTCAGCCTGTTTAACGCGTCGTGCTGATTCAGAGCCAAGTCAGTCTTTAATTTCATTGTGGGAGATGTGATTTTAGTCATTTTAAGGAAGTCCACGGACATTTTTTTATCATTCAGTTGTGAATCACTAACTAACCTTCTTCAGCCATGTGTATTCATTTTTTCCAAAACCACTAATTTGATAAGACCTGTTTTTCTTTACCTTGATGCCTAAATTTACTATTTATTATCACATCATGCTTGTTGTTACCTTGTTAACAGCAATTTCTTGTTGTTGATTTTTCTTTTCATAATACAGCGTGTTACTCTTCTTCTTTCACATCTTATTGCTGTTACTTGTTACTGTTCTTCCTTCTGCTTCTGTGTTCTTCTAGCTATATCAGTGTTGCTGCTACAGTTTTTTCATTGCCTTAAAATAGGTACACGTATAGATACCTAGTACAGGAGTCCATGTAATTGTTTTAATATTTTTCTGAAACCACTTCAACTTCTCTTTTAATTTTGTATGAAGATATACTGAACTGGAATTCCCATTCTGTGGAAGGCAAGTGTACGTACACTGCCAAATAATTAATCTTTTCAGTTCACTGAGCCCTCATCCTCTGGTAGACCAAGTTGCAAGTGTACCTACAGACACATGTTTACGTGTAATTTTTCTTTTGTCTCACTCATGGGACCTGTTTGTTCATATTTGTATATGAAATGTCTTTTAGCTATAGTAATTAGAGAAATAATTATGTCAGCTACACCAGACTCTGACCTCTCAGTACCTGTTGCTACAGTGTATGTCTGCTCTATTTTCAACATTGCCTTTGCATTTTAACTTTCAGTGGTTGTTCAGTGAAGAGAAAATCTAAAGTGGATAGCATGGTTGCTACAGGGATTAGCTGAAGAATCACAGTTTTATGCTTTATTTTTTCTTTGGAACAGTAATGCTGCAGCCTTTTGACTATGACCCAAATGAGAAGAGTAAACACAAGTTTATGGTACAAACAACCTATGCACCACCAAATATTACAGATATGGAGGCAGTGGTAAGTAAAAATGGAGAGAAATAACTTGTGTATTTTTTTTTTCTTAAAAATCTAGGCTTAACTGTAAATGATTCATGTTTTTGCAGTTTCTTTTTGGAGAAGAATTGTTTTTTTTCTGAACAAGGGTGACTTCATATGTGATTCAGGGTTTTTAATATGAAATACAAGGTCAGTTCTTAGAACTTGCCTAGTGAAGTTATTGAATGGAAATAGTAGTGAATCTAAGGTGAGGTCAGGTCAGTTCAGTGTGGAAATATGTACATGTTGTACCTTATATGCAGCTAATTTAAAGGGGATAAACAGATTGTATTTGAAGGAATCAAGAGTATATTTGAACAACAAGCCTGAAGCTGTATGAAATGGGTGCATTTGGTATGAAAAGTGTTTTAGTGAATTGTTGAATGGGATTATAATGAATTAAAACATTTCAAGACTAAGATGTGTCTTTCTACAAGATACCAAGTGACTAAAGAGGACATAAATGATAGAAAACATGTTCTGTTTTTTAATAGATTCAGTTCTTAGGCAGGGTTGGTCTGATCCGGAAAAAAGGTTTGTGCTTTTTGCTTCAGAAGTAGAGCAGCTGTTTCTGACATTACTGGCTGGCTGCAATGGGAATGAAGCCTTCAGTTGTCAGAACAAGCCTTTTAGGGTGCTTGTGGACTCCCGTAAGTGTGTATTTTAAGATGGAGGTCAGCGATGCTTCTGTCTCTATAAACTGTTGTAAGGAATGCCTGGGTTTACACAAGTACATTTGATGTTCTCTCAAGGCAGAGAAGGAGAGGGGAAACAAAGAATAAAGATGAGGTTTTACAAATCACTGAAGACCACTAGAGCTTTCAGGTTTAGACTCTGTCCCCTTCTATGAAGGGAGAGAGTACTGTGGCATCACTCTTCACTGAAAACAGTGGAAAACCTTTTAGATTTTGTGAAGCTTTTGAGATATGTAGCTAGAAAGTTAGCATCTGTCTTCCTTGTTGGTCTGGTTTAGTTTTTCTTAATATGCTGTAATAGCTCTTGGTTATGTGTGGTAAATGAAGCATAACTATTTAGTGAGGATGTAAAAATCAACTTTAGAAATACCTTTCAAATAACTGCTTTCTTAGTGTGTTCAAGTATAGAATGCTGAGAAACAGATCTTGCAGAAAATCGGTAATTGTAGTTCTACGTTACTGTGCAACTAATGCCACTGGGAAAAAAAGAAGAAAAAAATTATAGGAAGGATGCTATGAAAAACCTGAATGTTCAAGTATGTAACACCTACAGTTCCAAGGTAACTGTAGAGGACCTATTAGAAAAATTACTGCGGACTTCAGATTAGTCTCTTGAGCCTAAAGATTTAAGGAAACTACATGACATATGCTTTGAAAGGTGATTGTCAGTTGAGCAGAGAAATTCTAGCATATTTCAGTTATTTAACTATATTGATAAGCATTGGAATTTAAAATGTTTTTTATAAACAGCTTTGAAAAATTCTCTAGGCCCAAATTGTTATGTAATATGCAGTAAAAGGAGGAAGTGCTTAAAATCTAAAATATGAAGAACTAAAGAAATTTACTATGGAACAAATATAGAGTCATTAAAAAGTGTCTTTCAATCTCCTGTTTAAAGTTGGTGCTTCCAAGATGGAATATAAGAAATACATTTACTGAGGCATAATAGAACTTCCTTCTCAAACTGACTCAGGTGGTACTTGTTTCTCATTGTGTGTTAAAGAAACTGCTGCATTGTCCCCTCCCTGTCCCATACAAACCTCTGATGGATCCATCCTTACATTCCGTTTACTCTCTTTAATTTCCAGACTTGAATAACCATTTCTGGCTTTTGTTGCTTCACAGTAATCAATGTGAACAAAAAGCATAGTTCTTAAGCAAGTCTGAAAGTTGCAGCTAGGGTAAGGATAGTATCCAGCTGTAGAGGAGGCAAGTACTGAGAGCAAGCTTATGAACTGTTCAGATGTTTGCATGAGTCTGGCAAGTTAAGTAACTCTATTAATTTTTGTCTTAGTGGAAAGAAGCAAAACCTGATGAGTTAATGGACTCCAAATTGAGATGTGTGTTTGAAATGCCCAACGAAAATGATAAACTGGTAAGTAAGGGGTAAGAAATTACCGTACACTGACTGATAGGATCCCACAGAAATTTGAGGGGTTTTTTAACCTGTTTGATTTAATGATTAAATGGATCGAAGGAATTTGTACTAAATTAGACAGGAGGGGTGTTCAGTATATGACTTTTTAAGGATTCATAGAATCAGAGAGCAGCCCAGTTTTAAAGGGACCTTGAAATACCATCTGGTTCAACCTTTTCTCTGAAAGGGAGCATGCTGTCAACCACATCTCAAAAACCTCCAGCAATGGAGACCAGTGCCAGAAATTATTATTCTTTTTTTACTTATTGATTTGCTGTCAGACTTAAAAAAAAAAAAAAAGAAAAAAAAAGAAAATCTTTGATACTGCATACCGTGAAAAGCGAATTGCATTGTTTTCTTTATAAAGTATTAAATTATTTTCAATTTTAAAAATAGTGTTTCTAATTCAGTTCAATTAGAGAAGAAAGTACTGATTAGGAATTAATGCATGCTTTGGGAATCCTAAGTAAGGTAGTGGTAAAGACAAATAATCAGACAAAAAAAGCACCTATTGCCTCTTTCATGCTCTTGCCTTCAGACAAAATCTGTTCTGGTTGTGTAGGAGATGACAGTTTAATTGTATATAGACTGAAGATGTCTGTTTTGTGTTGCCTGATATTTGGAATAATAGTTAACTGTTAGTTGCCTAGAAGTTTTGCAGAATATGACTAAATTCCCAAGCATTAACATATTTTTTACCTTCATACTTGAAATTCTGATTTATGGAGTCTTAATACTGTATATCCTTTTTCGGAGGGGGAGGTGGGTTTTTTCGGTGCTGCTTTTAACATCATGAATGAGAGAGCTTAAGTAGGATTTCTGTTAGCAACCTTACTGCCTTTATGGCTTTGAGATTTTTTTTTTAGTACTGTCCAGAGTTTGTGATAGTTTGTAACACATGTATGGGGGTAAATAGCATGAATGCATGCATGTAAAACCATGATCCAGGTACTAGACAAATGAAACTGGGGAGAAGCATTGCTGGACCTGTCTTTCACCAGTATGGATGAGCTCATTAAAGAAGTTAAGGTTGGAGCAGCCTGGGCTATAGTGACCTTGCCCTGGCTGAGTTCATAATCTCAAGGAACATAGACCTGGTAAAGACTAAAACCCTGAATTTTAGAAGAGCTAACTTCCAGCTGTTTCAAGAATAAGTGGATGGGATTCCCTGGGAAACTGTCCCTAGGGACAGCTCTCTAGGGCCACTCTTAAGGGGCTTTAGGCCCCTTTAAGGCCACGAGTGCAAGAGATCTCTATCCTGATATGTAAGAAATCAAGGAAGGCAGGCCAAAAACCGGCATGGCTGAGCAAGGATCTGCTTCTCACATTGAGGAGTTAAGAAGGCAATGCAGAGCCAGTGGAAGCAGGGACATGTGACTTAGGAAGTACAGGGATATAGTTTGGGTATGTAGGGATGGGATCAGGAAAACTAAGGCACAGGTGGAATCGGATTTAGCAAGGGATGTGAAGAGTAACAAGAAGGGATTCTTATGACTTATGTCAGAAAAGAAAGGTCAAGGACAGTGAATCTCCCCTGTTAAACAGGGAGAACTGGTAGCAGCAGATGTGGAAAAGGCTGAGGTACTCCTTGAGTTCTTTGCCTCAGTCTTCACTGGAAGTCAGGCTTTCCAGGTGATATGGTTTGAAGCTGGCTCCCTGCCAAGTCTCCAAACCTTACCACAAGAAGTTGTCCCCCCCCAAACCTCAGAGAGAAGAGGGAAAAAAACAACCAAGAAAACCGAAACGAGAGAGAGACAGCTAAAGCAATATATAAAAA
>NW_016690255.1:7330261-7497837 GCF_001604755.1 Lepidothrix coronata | reverse complement strand
ATTTTTCTCTAGGAAGTAAAATTCTCAAATCATTCTTAATATTTGTAGAATGATATAGATGCAAGCAAATCCGCCCCAGTACTGAATACATCTAAGCAGGATGGACCGATGCCAAAACCACATAGTGTTTCACTTAATGATACTGAAACAAGGAAGCTGGTGGAGGAGTGCAAAAGACTTCAAGCAGAGATTATGAAGCTGACAGATGAAAATCGGCATCTGAGGGTAAGTTCTGCTTCCGTGTTTACATTGAAGTGACTTCACTCCCCTTGGTTGAAAGGTCTGATTTGTAATTAGGCCAAAAGATGTGTATTTCAGCAAGTAGATAAAACTGTTAGAATGTCAAGATTGATTTGTAATATAATTTTACTGTCCTGTATATGCTGTGTATTTTGAACTTGTCAGTGATTGAGACTTTGCGATTGTCATAGATGAGACATTGAAGCTACATAACTTTCTTCTTAAATGCAACTATCCTATTTAAGGTGGTCTTAGTTACTTTAAATCAAAAATAGTGCATTAGTAGCTTTTATTTAAAGTGCATTATTTTTCATTAAGAGTGAGTAAATGAGATCCAGAGCAGTAATATTTTATATTACAAATTGATAGTGAACAAGAACAGTTGCTGGTCAGAGGTAAGCAAACACTACTTTCCAGTACCTTTATGTAAAGGTGTCATTTCAGTAACCTGTAACTAGTCAATACATGACTTTATGGGACTTTTCTATATATTTGCTTTTGGAACAGTTCTAACAATTTCATTGGCCATGACAGCCTTTTAAAGAACCATGAAATAATGATGTCTCCACACCTGCAATTCTGATGAAGTTTACACAAAGCAGATGTTTCTTCTTAACGATAAGGAATTTACTGCTATTTAATTTTGACACATAGTAAATAAAAGCAAAATACTTCATTGTGCTTGTCAAGATTTTCTGAATCTTTTTTAACCAGAACATGGAGAGCGACTAGTGGATTACCTGTACTTATTCGAAATACTATGGTTTTCTATGTCCATGTTTTGGATTTCAGTGTGGTGTGATGTTGTGTGTGTGGGTTTTTGGGTTTTTTTACTTCATTTAAATATTTGCCAGTAAATTTGGCCTTTTAGTTCAATTTTTAGTATTGTTAAGAAGATGTATTTATACTTTTTTTCTATCTGTATTTTCTCCTCCCCCTCAGGATGAAGGCTTGAGGCTCAGAAAGGTAGCGCACTCGGATAAATCTGGATCACCCACAGCTTTGGCCCTCAGAGATAATGGCTCTAATTCTCTTCCTTCACTTCTTGTTGTAATTGCAGCCATTTTCATTGGATTCTTTCTAGGGAAGTTCATCTTGTAGAAAGAATGAGTGAGAGAAGCATGCAAACGTGCAGCTTCCTTGTTTGGTTTTTTTTTTTTTGGTTTTGTTTTGTTTTGTTTTTTTGTTTTGTTTTTTTGTTTTCTCTTGGCCAGAAAAAGGTTTGTTTACCTACCACATCATGGGTAGTATGGCCCAAGTGGCCCTTTTTGTGTACAGCATCATAACAGGCTTTGCCTTTAATGATCTCGCACGGTTAGAAAACACAATCTGAAAAAGACAAACTGTTCGGCTGCTGGACAAAATTGTACATTAAGTCATCAATAGCAGGTACCAGTTGCACAGTCAGTCCTTTATGAAAATTCATAAATAAAGAATTGTTCTTTCTTTCTGTGGTTTTAATAAGAATTCAAAAATTGTTCAGAGTCTTGTAAATGTTATTTTAATAATCCTTTAAAATTTTATCTGTTGCTGTTACCTCTTGACAAATGATTTATTAGATTGCTAATCCCACTCATTCAGGAATATGAATACAAGAGGTATTCTGGGGGAAATGGTGCCTCTTACTGTGTAAATTTTCTCCTTACCTTACTTTGCTAATATCATGGCAGAATTTCTTTCTTATTCCTTGTGAGGCATTGTTGAGAGTTCTTCATCCTTACAATCCTGTCCCATAATATTTAACATGACAAAAGAAATAAAATTGTTAACAGATTTTTCTGCTGGGTAGCCTGTTTGTGTGTGTCGTACTTTTAGAAGGGATTCCTAACAAGTTCATTGTTCATGGTAATTTGCTACTTGTAACAAATGGCTATTTTGAAGTTTATTTGCTTAAGTCTCTGGCTTAGACTGTTGTAATTGAAGCTTGGGAAAGAAAAAAAAGGTTTCCATTCCATTTGTTTAGGCTGTTTTCTGACTGCTTTCAGCTACAGAGAGGATGGTTATCAAACTTGTTTTGGAACAGAATAATTTGGATATCCAGCAGGTACAAATACCAGACGTGAATGCTTTCCGTATATTAACAATTTGCTTGGATTGTGCAGGAGTGTAATAATCAACCTTCTGTTCCATCTTTGGATCTTCTGGGTGTCTTCCAGGAGTCAGTATTATTCTTTGATTTCTTAAGGGTACTTAATTCACATATACTAACTTACCGGGTTTGTAATTCTGTTGGAGCCGATATTCAGAAATGCAAGTTGAATCATTCAGACACCCATAGTGAATTCCATGATGCAGAAGAGTTGATATTTGCTGAGTGAGCCTCAGTTGCTCACCTTTGAGAAATAAAAATCATTTTTATGCAACTCTTGGCAGACCTACCTGTGTTAACTGTGTATAGCTAAGTTTTAAAGAATGCATTTTTGGGGTCTGAAATGCTTCCCTGCACTTAGTCTTATGTCTTGCCTCATTTCTGAATATGTCATAAAAACAAACAGTAGTATTGAAACAAAATATTATCTGTACTTCTAAGTAAGCATAATCCAGTACAGGGAATTACTTGTAAACTTGAAAAACTGTGGAAGGGGTATACTCCTGTAAGCAAAATTGTGTATGCTCTTGGACAGCTTGACTTGATGTGGTGCAGCTAAGTGTGTTAGACCTTGGTATATGCACACCTTATGTAGCTGAGAAAAATGTTCTGGAAGTGATGTATGTTATCTTGGTTGCCTTTGATTTTTAGTGCTTTTTTTAAAAAAAAGAAAACAATAATTACATCATGTTCTGTCATTGCTCTCTGTGATAAAAATTTTTTTATAAAATCTTGCACATGTACAAGGAAGATGATGGAGAAAATGCAAATACTGCTTATCTTTTCACTTAAGCATGCAAGCACTGATGTTTCCAATTACTTGTTCCAGTGTCTGCATTCAAGTCTCCTTCCACCCCAGTGACTGGAAAAAACTATGTTAAGGTCTTGATTGTTTTTGTTCCACTGGTTCAGAATGGTGTATTTCTCCTGATTTTTTTTTTTCTCTAACAGAACATTGCCACATCAAACTTTCTTAGCCTGTTCCAAAGTGATTACGTGGAAAATAACGAAAGCAATATTGCGCAGGATGTAGTTTGCTTCAGACAGAGCAGTCATTTCTGCGTTGAAGGGAGAAAAACTAAACAAAACCCTCTGGAAGATCTCAAAATGTTTACAGCATGTTGTATGGAGGTTTTCAAGGGTGCTAGCACTTAGAGGACTTTGAAGCAGAAAAAATAATTGCTTAGTGCAGCTGACTCAGGTTTTGGTATCTGGCAGAAGAAATAAGGTAAAAATAATGATAAAATGAGAATGAAATAGCTTTTTCCATAAATAACAAAAGAGTTGGTGGTAAAACTTGGTCATGTCTTCAAAGTAAAAGTGTACAGCGGTCTCGTAACCAGTGTACTCAGTAATGGTATAAGGAGACTGTCCTGGTTTCCCGTAATCCCTTCATAGCTGTATATAAAATGTAATGCTAAAACTATTTTGCTCTCAGGAGTCACTTTGGATGAGATCAACTGTATTCAGTGAATTATGTAATATGGATTAAATTGTTTGTCTTTGTTCCTGAAATGGTTAGAACTTCTTGCTTTGTCTGCCTGCTTACTTGTGTATGTAAGCACAGGGAAATACAGTCTCTCCACTGCTCCTAGTGAAATGAGCAGAGGATGATGCCCATAAAGTCATGTGAGGGTAAATGTGTAACTTCAGTTAAATACATGTTGCAGGTTGCTCTTCTGATTTCTCAAAAGGGCAAGATAGAACAAGTATACCATATCAAAGTAGTATTTTAAAGTTTTTATGAATATAGCACTTTAAAAAAAGAGTAGTATGGTTCAGGGGGAAAAAACAAGCCTAGTTAACTAGAAGATACTGCTTCTGTAGTAATTCTGGGCACCAAATTTAACCCAATTAAAAAAATATATATATATAAAGTTCATTTAAGAAAAAGTTATTTGTATCAATGCACAAGTTACTTGTGCACTTCTACCAATTCTCTAAAAGCTGTTGACAAACACTATTGCCCAGGCTTGCATGTTTCTGCTGCTATGTTTGAAGCCAATTCACTTACAAGAAGCAACCAAACACTAGCTTGGAACTTCATTATCCTCCTGGGAGGAGGGAGGGTGGAGGGAGGAGTTGAAAGGTGATATTTTGCCAAAGGGGAAAAGACAAAGTCAATAAGCAAAACTTATCTTTCAGGCCTTCTTCAAAGTTATTAAAAGTTGAAGTGTTAATAAACTATGAAAAATGTAGTAGTGTCCTTTTTATTTTGGAACTTCTCCCTGACTACGTTCTGTGGACTGCTGATAATGAATAGGTGTATCTTGTCCACCTTGTGGACGGTGTAACTGCTCTGCTCTGAGGTACAGCTGGAAAATGGCATGAAGCTGCCTTGGATGAAGATTCAGTGTTGGAGTGAAGAGCAGGTGCCTGGATCCAGGCAACACTGAGGATACTGATGGGTCTGTCAGATTTATAGGAATCATCTTGACAAAGAGTTTTATTTTTCCTGTTTGGAGTCGCTAGATATTTATGTATGATCTGACTTGGCAGAGCAAACACTTCCTTCAGTTCTGTGGCAAAAGATGGAATGGGAGCTACGCAGTTACAGAGCAACCCTAAGAAATACTTAGTACAATACCGAAATGCTCTGCTCTGCATGTTTACAGGCAGGATTGAAATTCTGTAACTTGTCTTTTTAGCCACATTGCTGTGAATGTAATAGTGCTTTGCCTTTTATTCTGGTTCCTGTGGAATGGCTTTGTGGGGGATGTCCTGGAAGGCCCATCCGTGTGTAGCAGTCACCACTGCTGCCAGCAAGGCTGTCTTTGCTGATCCTGAGCTGCTGTGGCAGCTTTAGAGTGGTGGCACATTGGAATGTTGGACCAAGAGGGGGAGCTAAATGCAGGAGTCAGTTTTCACAAGGGTTTGAGCTCCTGTGAGAAGGACAAACTAATGATGGTAAAATGAGACAGGTTATTTCCTGTCTTAATGTCTTTCACAGGGGTGTTCAAATAAGTGTAACCGAGGGTATGATTGAGGTTGGTCTGTTTATCTTTTTGAATGTGTGTTGTATGTTCAAGATGTGAATACATGTGAATGTATGTTCAAGAAGAATTGCTGATTCTGCCACGGCTCCATAAGCAGAGGTAGCGATGGTGTCGTCACCTCCATTGAGTTGCCCTTTATGTGACAAAGGGCCGTGTTGAAATGAGGTCTTGTGCAAAGGCAAAACAATTGATTCATATCTTTTATCTGGCTTTGTCATTACTGCCAGGTGGTGGTAAGGTCAGTGCCTGTGCCTCGTTTGCTAGGACAAGGGTTTATGTGTGTGTGGTGAACTGGGTCTGGAAACTGCTTTGGATGAAGTTATTGTTTCATTCCCTACACATTATGTTGTAACTATAAGTGGTATAAACATCTCTCACCACATTACAGTGCTGTTTTATTTAAAACTTGGTACCACTTTATGTAATGTTCACAACACTGCCAGCAGGGTATTGAATCCCTGTTTATACCATAGCTGCTCTGTTGCTGGCAGTGGTGGAATGCTGATCTTCTCCTTCTTCTTTAGAAAAGATTTAAAGGGTGTTGCGGTAACCAGGCATGGAAGTGTGAGACAGACAGCTATAATTACAGCTTAGTAGTCTGAACTCAGATATGTGAAATAAATGAAACTAGTTGAAAGGTGGCTGAAATAGTTACCTTTAAAATCTGTTTATAAGAAAAAAAGCCTTGTAAGTTGTTTTACTTTTTTTTTTTTTTAATTAGACTGCTTATCATCCAAGTTCTGCAAGAAAAAAACCCAACCAAACAAACAACAAACTGCCATAATCTGGGAATAATTATTTCAGGATATTATGGAAAGTTTTTACTAATGCTGGTGCAGGTTCACGTGCATAGGTGAGTTCAGAGAGATTATCACTAGGGATCAGCGTCTAAGCTGTTCTCAGAACTGGCAGTAGTTAAATCACAATCCTTGTGAGTGTCTCAGTCTGCCTTGTCAAGGATGGGTTTTCCTGGCTTTAGAGATGGGGAGACCTGAGGTACAAGTGTTGAGGCAAATTTTTGGGAAGGGGCAGTTTAAGCACACACTGTTCTGTTTCTCATTGAGCCTTCCTTGGGCCTTGTCCAAGGTTTGGTTGTTTTTTTGTTGTTGTTGGATTTCAAAAATGCTGCTTAGTGTTGCTTAGAAATCTTCCATAGTCTTTTAAAGCACCTTCCTAAAGGCTTAGCTGTTGCCTTGTCTGTCCCTGAAGCTGAGTGTTGAACAGACAGAAAACGCGGCTGTTAAGGTGTTTAACAGTGGAATGTGCTCACTGGGATTATAACGCCTGACCTTGGCCGAAGACAGTAAAGGGGGGGGGGGAAATATGCTAAACATTTGGGTGTGTTGCTTTTATAGTCCTGGAAGTGAGTGTCTGTTCCAAAAAAATTCTGTGAAGCCAGTGCTGTTCACTGTAAAAGAAAGCAAACAGTCCTAAAACTGTACAGGTACTCTGCTAGTGGGGGTGTATATTGCTGTATTGGGTTTCTGTGGCAAGGTTTTGGTAGCAGGGGGACTACTGGGGTGGCTTGTCTGAGAAGCTGCCAGAAGCTTCCCCTTTGTCCAACACAGCCAATGCCAGCCAGCTCCAAGACAGACCCAAGGCTGAGCCCATCAGCATTGGTGGTAACACACACCTCTGGGATAAAACATGGTTAAGAAGGGGAAAAAGCTACTGCAGAAGAGCAAATTGCAACTGCAGAATGAGAATATGTAAGTAACAACTCTGCAGACAGCAGGATCAGTGAAGAAGGAGGGGGATGAGGTGCTCCAGGCACTGGAGCAGGAATTCCTCTGCAGCCTATGGTGAAGGCCAGGGTGAGGCAGCTGTGCCCCTGCAGCCCATGGAGGGCCATGGTGGAGCATAGATCCCACACTGGACCAAGTAGATACCTGAAGGAGGCTGTAACCCAGTGGGAACCTGCGCTGGAGCAGGCTTCTGGCAGGACCTGTGGACCCATGGAGAGGAGCCGATGCTGGAGAAGGTTTTCTGGCAGGACTTGTGACCCCATGAGGAATCCATGTTGTAGCAGTCTGTTCCTGAAGGACTGCACCCCATGGAAGGGACCCATGCTGGAGTAGTTCATGAAGAATTGCAGCCTGTGGGAAGAACTTACATTGGAGAAGTTCGTGAAGGACTGTCTCCCGTGGGAGGGATCCCATGCTGGAGCAGGGGAAGAGTGTGAGGAGTCCTTCCCCTGAGGAGGAAGGAGTAGCAGAGTCAATGTGTGATGAACTGATTGCAACTCCCATTCTCCATCCCCCTGCACTGTTTGGAGGGAGAGGAAATTGGGAATAGAATTAAGCCTGAGAAGAAGAGGGGGACTGGGGGGTGTGTGTTTTAAAATTTGATTTTACTTTTCATTATTCTATTCTGATTTGATTGGCAATAAATTAATTTCTGCAAGTAAAGTCTGTTTTGCCCATGATAGTAATTGGTGAGCAATCTCTTCCTGCCCGTATCTCGACCCATGAGCCTTTCATTGTATTTTCTCTCCAAGGGGAATGATGGAGCAGCTTTGGTGGGCATCTGGCATCCAGCCAGGGGCTGTTCTGAGGAATATTAGTAATGAGAATCTTAATTATAAAGATGGGGCTCTTTTTCTTAACAGTCGTGAGGCATTGCTTTAAATTGTTGTGTAGTTTATAGAACCATGTTTTAGAAAGGTTTAGGAAGAAAATCTGCAGGAAACAAAACTTGAACCCTGAGGCAAATAGAGGACCCTCTGGAGCTGTAATCACAGGTATTAGAAAATGCAGCTTTGATGATGAAGTGAGTGATTTTTAGAAGGTGGGAGCTTGTGCAGTGGTTATTTTTCCCTGATTGCCTTAATCAACTCCATCTAGTTTAAAATGTTGAAGTCATAAATACAAAATACCTGTTCCACACCTCAGTGGCTGGTGTCAAGTGAAGAAAACAGGAATGTGGTAGGAAGAGATAGCCATGAGAAGGGTAAGATGGACTGCTTCAGAAGTGTCTTTGTGATGACTTTGTAGTCCCAGGACTATAGAAAGGTCTGTTAGAAAGGAGTGTATGTACTGCCTTCTTTCCAGACCTATGCTGGAAACTGCTCTGCCTTCTCCAGGAACGGGAATTTCTCTCCAGTTTTAGGATGTAAAGCCTCAAACATGGTGGTCGGCCTTGTAAAGAGAATGCCAGGAGAAGGATTTTCATTGTATTCATGCCCAGGATTGTCCAATCTCAGATTTCCAGTGCAGCCTTCAGCTTCGTGGCAGTGCTTTCAGACTGCACTTTCTTGTGTAATACCTGGAAATATTTTAGCCTTTGGGCCTCTCATTTCACATCCCAGCTCCAAGAAAATCAGAACAGATTGCTTTCCTGATTAGGTGAAATAATCTCTTCATCCTGCCTCCACAGGAAACAGGTTACAATGGCAAAGGAAGGTCAGTGTATTTGTGGAAAAACTTGTCTCTTTTAAGAGACAAAACTTACAGACACAAGGTTTATGTGATTGCAGCATCTTTGTGCTGCTGCTCCCTGTGTGGTTTTGAAATCTAATTCAAGCCACATTTGATAGAGAGGTGTGTGTTTCACAGACACCAATTACCTCCAATTAAAGGGAAAATTAGAGCTCAAATGCAAGACATTTAAATTGAGGCTCTCATCCTGGGCAAGCCTGCGTGGTGAACTGGAAAGATGTGTGTCCTGCTTGCTGCTGTTGGACCAGTTAGTGCTGGCATCCTTGCCAAGCTGCCAGCATGGGCATAGATGAAATAGCCCAGCAGCTGTCCAGCACTTGCCAGTGATGTGGGTGAGAGATGAGTGGGTTACCAGGGAGCAGGTTATCAGTCACTGTGGGGTCTACAGCGATCACCAGCGTAAGCTCATGGAGAGCCTGTGGAGGTGGGAGTGGGGTTTGATCTACTGGGAAGTGGGAAGGGGTGATGCAAGAAAACTGCTAAGTAACAAGTAAAAAATGCTAAAAATTGGTAGAAAGTATAACTCTTCATGTATGCATCCTCACTTCTCTGATCTGCTCTCTTCAGGTGCTTCAGAAACACTAATTCAATGACTGCAAATAGATGGGACAAGTTTGATGTTCAGAGCTCAAAACTTCTTGTAGACCAGTGCTTTTATTTCTTTTTTTTGTTGTTTAAAAGGTGAACTGTGGATTTCTAAGTCCACTTCTAACAGTGTGTAGAAATTGTATTTGTGGAACTAGAGGTTTAGAAATGAAGCAGCCAATCAAAAGTAAACATGAACGTTTTCAGCAAGGTAACCAGCAGTGTATGGAAGGGACCTCCTGCTTTCCTTGGCTCTGCTCTGAGAGAGCAGCAGAGAAGAGCAGCACATGACCAGAGCCCTCCAGCACACGGCACAGCTCGTTGGATGAGCCACACAAACACTGACTGCCCTGTGGGCCGGTGTGACAGTGGGATTATGCAAAACCATTGTGTGTGTCTGTGTATGTCCATATTTACATCTGAACACAAATGTTTCTCGGGTGCCTGTGTGCCAGTATGTGAGCTGGTGGTGGTTACAGCAGGCTGGGTTACTGTGGGACTTCACACAGTGTGATATGTTTGTAATCACTTCAGTTGTCTCTTACCTGTTTTATTCCTTCAATTTTTGATTTTTCAGATCCTTTTCAATTTATTTAAAATTGCTAATTTTGAAGGTGACTGAGTACAGAAATGCTTCCTTCCTTCTTGCCAAATGGGAGCCATCCTATCCAAAACCCATCTGAAATGCACGCAGTCTCTGCAAGTGTTAATTTGAGACCTTCAAAGAGAAACAGGAAGCTTAGGCAGGAGGATGCTGACACAAAGTGAACTTCCAACATTCAGAAGCAATTGCTGCTGCTTTTGTGAAGTCTAAAGATCTGTGCTGTCAGTGCAAAAGCAATTTTGGATTTAAGAAATTTGAATTTAGATTTTTAGAAATTAAGCTACTTTTATAAGAGATTCTTCCCAGTCTCTAAGTTCTATATGCTCCGTTCCATGTCACTAAATATGCATAGATATCTCTTAGTTCTGGTTAGAATCATGGAAACTAAAGCATATAACTGGGTGAAACAATAATAATGTAAAAATTTTAAATATATTTTAAATATATTCTAAAATTATAGTGTATCTGTCAAAATTCAGTGCATATTTAGCGTATTTGAGAGTTTATGTTGCTCTTAGTTTTAGTGAGTGTGTGATACTCCTTATTAAAATTTTTGGTAATTCCCTGCATAAAGTACTTTCATATGAGCTATGTGTATATATCATTACAATTTTCAGTTGCCATCACCTATATATACATTTTTGAACAGATGCAGAATATGGATCAATGGGAAATGCAAGGTTTACAGTTTAGTAACGGTATTCTCCTTCTATGGAAAAGGCAGAAATGGTTGCTACAACTTAGACCATGCAATCATGTGCCCTGTATCCTTTACAGAGTGCAGAGAAGGGATTCCTTTAGTGCATACTGTGTAAGTTCAAGTTTTGCCCTGATTGGATGGTGCTGAGCATGCAGGAGGGGCTTCAGTTAAGGCTGGGGGGCAAAACTTCATTTTGGCGTTTCCTAGCTCTTGCAAGGGTAACTTCACTTTTTTTCTGAGTGTAATTCCTGTGATTTCTTTCATCACTACTACTACCGTGGATGGTGCGCCCCTCTGGTAAGGAGAGAGCATCACGTGGAATGAAACTGTAGTGATAGTCTCACCCTCAGGGAAGATTTGTAAAGTATCTTCAACAGAGGAATGTTTTATTTTCTGTATGCTAAACCCATGGCCTCCGTAGAGAAACTGGCTTCGTTACTCATACGCATTTTCTGTTAATTTGCCCAATTACAGAATCACACAATGGGTCAGGTTGAAAGGGACCACAGTGGTCCAATCCTGCTCAAGCAGGATCATCCCAGAGCACATGGCACAGGATTGTGTCCAGACATTTCTTGAATATCTCCAGTGAGGGAGACTCCATAACCTCTCTGGCCAATCTCTTCCAGTGCACAGTCATTCACACAGTAAAGAAGTTCTTCCTCATGTGCAGGTGGAACTTCCTATACATCAGTTTCTGCCCGTTGCCTCTTGTCCTACTGCTTGGAGCCCCTGAGAAGAGCCTGTCTCTATCCTCTTGGCACTCCCTCTTTAGACACATGAGGTCTCCTAGTGTCATCTCTTATTGAGGTTGAACAGTCCCAGCTCCCTCAGTCTTTCCTCCTAAGAGAGATGCTCCAGTCCTTTGATCCAGTCCTTTTGTAGCCCTCCACTGGACCCACTCCAGGAGCTCCATGTCTGTCTTGTACATTTACGCAGGCTCTGATGATCCTTTCGTGAGAGGTGGGCGTGTCGCCCTCTCACCTTGCTCCGCAGTTCCTGCTCTCCCCTCTCAAGCGCTCCGAGTTAATCGCTATAACCAGCCCGAGGGGCAGCACGACGAGCCTGTCCTTACCTTGGGCTCTGCTGCTGCTCGTTGTTCTCGATGAAGGGGACAGAGCCTCACGGCCTGGCTGGGTTTGGGCTCCCCCATGACCGTGTCCCCAGTGGAGTTTGTCGGGGGGACGCTGGAAGGAGAGGCGGCGTTCCGCAGTTTCCAGCCGCCAGATGGAGCTGTGTCCCCGGCCCTCGCCGCTCCCGGACGGACCCACGGGCCGCGTCCCTTCTCCCGCCTCCCCGAGAGCCCGCGCTGGGGGCTCCTCTTTGCGGCGGAGTGTCTGGGGGCTCGGGGGTCTCTTGTTTGTAGTGCTGAAACTATTAATCGTGTTTGTTGGAAGATGCGGTTGGTTCCTGCAATGCCCTAGAGAGAGAATCCTAGAATGGCTGGGGTTGGAAAGGACCTTAAATATCGTCTCGTTCCTACCCCTCTGCCACGGGCACATTCCGCCAGACCAGGTTGCTCAAAACCCCAACCAGCCTGGCCTTGAACACTTCCGGGGATGTGACATCCAGACCTTCTCTTGGCAACCTGTTCCAGTGCCTCAGCACCCTGACAGTAAAGAATTTCTTCCCAGTACCCAATCTAAATTGACTCTCTGTCAGTTTAAAACCATTACTCCTTGTCCTAGCACGACAGTTCTTGCTAACAAGTTTGTCCCCATCATTCTTTTATGCCCCTTTTAGGTGCTGAGAGGCTGCAATAGGGTGTCCTTGGAGCCTTCGCCAGGCTGAACAGTGGCAAATCTCTCAGCATTTCCTCATAGGTGAGGTGCTCCAGCCTTTGATCATATTTCTGCCCCTTTTCTTGACCTGCTCTTACAGGTCCATGTCTTTCTTGTGCTGAGCTGGATGCAGCACTCCAGGTGGGGTCTCGTATAGGGCTGATGCCCGTACCTAATTTTGATTACTTTTATGGGTTTTTGGTTGGTGCTAAAAGTAAAGTGATCCAGTAGTTGGGCATTTATTTAAAGAAATTCATGATGCATGTATCTGTACAGCAAGCATCTGTCCTCTGGATGAAAGTATGTAGGTTTGATCCTGGTTTTAATTTTGTGTGTGAAATTGCAGAATTCAGCAGGGACCCAATGCCCAACATATTCAAGTGTAAACTTTTTTCTCCCCACTTTTTTCTTTTATTTATTCAAAACCAGCACTACCCTGCACAGCTTTCTTTCTCATTTTCCAACAGACTGTCTTGCAAATGACAGCAGACAAGGACCACTGTGGTTCTCATGGGAGAGGATGTTGGGAATTGTGCCTGCCTGCTTTGAGGTGGTGATCATGGGCAGTTCCCATCATTGGATGACACACAGGAATTAATTACTGTCCTTGGGGTTTGGTAGTACCACAGGTAGAATCTATCCGATGGAGTGGTTCCACACCTTGGAACAGACTTATGAAGAAGATGGATGGGCAGAAGGTGCCTGCTAAATAATTGCTCAGGCCAATAGCTACCTTGGCTATTAAGAGAGTTGAGGTTTGATTCCTCAAAGCTGTGTTCGTCTCTGCTTGATTCAAAAGTGGAGTTCTTTATTATTATTTATTGCTGGTAGCAATGGCTGTGAAAAAAACCCAACAGTGATTGCACTAGGGGAGAAGACTAGAAGGAAAAAATACTTGTAGGAAGAGAGAAAATTTTGGAAAATTAATGAACTTGAATGAACCGGAATGAGTGGTGCTGGTTTTTATTACATGGTCTTCCCTGTTGTGTCAGGACTGAGTAAATTATGCCAAGTAGAAGCTTGCATAATCTTGCAATAAATTGCCCGGACTCATCGATACTCACTGCTTTGTGTGGAAGGGAGGCCATTTCACAGGCTGTGGCTACTGCACTCAGAGTACCTTGTAATTTAAGGCACGCTTCCTGAAAACAGAGCTCATCTTTCAGGGATCTCCTGAGTCACTTGTAAAAACTCAGAAACTGGTCAACTATAAAGCTTTTGATGGTGGCAGCAGAAGGCTCACTGATTGCATTTCAACTCTTTCTGTGTGAAACTGCAAAGCGCTCAGGAAAGATGCTTTTGTTATCCTGTGGCTTGCTTTCCCTTCACAGTTCATTTCACGTTTTTCTTTCAAGAAAAGTGTCCTTTCAAATCCCTCCGTGCTCCTTCCCCCAGGCCATAGCCCTTAAAGCAACTGAGATGCAATAGCAGAGCAACAGTGCTGGTGTGTTCATTTACATCTCATTTATGAAAAACACGTGGTTTCTGTTGAACCATACCTTTTGTGCTGACACAGCTGCTCTGACCGTACTCTCCCTGCAAGCCAGCACCATCATTACTCACTGAGCACTTACAGCCCCGTAAGAGAACCTGAAGATATGCTGTGAAACCCAAATCATCACAGCTGTATCGATCAGAGCTGTTTCTAATGACAGACGTGTCTGTTTTGTCTGAAACAAAAAATGTTTTCCTGTGTATATAGTAAGAAATTATCTTTTCTGTGCACAAGTTACTCAACAGATGGGGTTTTGGCTGTTGCTTTCTGAGGAACCTATCATGTTTTTACAGGTAGAAAGTCAACAGAACAGGAAACTAACGTAGAGGAGGCAAAGAAATCTTAACGTTTTCAGTTAGGCTTTTTTTTTTTATTTCAATCAATAGTTTAACAAGTGCTTAAACTTCCCCAGCAGTTTAATCTGGAACATAGTTGAGAAGAAAAATATCTTCTATAGCTTTACAAAAATAAAAAGATTTTTTTTCTTTTAAAATCCTACACTTTAGGCAAGCACACTCCAACTCAAGCAAGATAGACATTATATCTTAAAATAGAGACTTCTGTTAATAGAAATGACATTTTACCCCAGGGCAGCAGGCACAATATGTAAATGGTATAGAAACAGAGTAAGAACACTTGTTTTGGCTTTTCTGATCCCTTTTGTCCTATTTCTTAAATAGAACCTGTTAAACCAATTGGCCTAAGAGTTTCTTCAGGTTACCATTTCTTCTGTCAGGTAGCTTCTTGAGTAGGATATTACTGAGGGAAAAGTTTTCACCTGTCTTGGTAACACTGGCAATTACTGAAGATACCAACATTAATGGTTTCATTTTTTTAAAGCTTGTGCATTTCAGCAAGGGAAAAATCACTCAGTTTGTAGGTCTTCCACTGCTAAACCACTTCCAGCTTAACTTCTTTAGCAGCCATGGCTGCCAGCATATGAGGTCAGGTTGGAGAAATAAAATGAATGTAATATATTGTGTCACAAATGTATGTGGTACTGTGGAGCAGTTAATTTAGTGTGTGATGAAACCAAAAGATTGGATAAACTTTAGCTCCTCATTCTGTGCCTGTAAACAAGGAGAAGCCTCACAGAGAGTATGGATTGGCACATAAACTATGCACTCTGTAGACTTACATCTTTGTCCAACTTGACTCGTATTGGCTAACAGAAAAATAAAAAATATATAAGCACATGGAGGGAAGCTGGTGCTGCATAGGCTAAGAACCCAGATGATAAAATTATGTTTCTGGTCAACACTACAAATGAACTACAGGAGTCCCCAATTAGATTTCTTGTACTGCATTATGAAGACCTTTTTAAATACTTCCTTTTTAAGTGTCTTTAAATGGCAGGGGGAAAAGATCATTTATTATACAATCTGTACATTGAGTCACATTTGCATGTAGTCTAACCATAAACCTTGGAAAACCCAGGCAAGTCTGTGATTCAAAACAGCTGAGACATGAATGTGCTTTTGGAGGTAAGAACTAGACGGAGCTTTCTCTTGAAACTGATGTAATATTTCTGACATTAGGCAATTTACAGAGGAGCCACGTAGCGCTAACCTGTAGATGATTTCCCTGATGAATATAGAAGATCATGCTGTGGAGCAGTTCCTTTGCTCTCTGCTTCAGTCCTGCATCACAAGCACATGCTGATTTCAGCTGGGATTGAGTTGTGTGTGGCACTTGCATGGGGAATGGACGTGGTCTGACAACTCCTAGCCATTGATATTTTTTCAGAGATAGCACTGCCTGACCTGGAATGGTCAGCCTTGGTAGAAGAAGCTTTCCTTTGTGATCTAAGGAACATCATGCCATACCCATCCTCTTTAATAAAAACTAACATGAATTCACTCATGCTGCTAGGTCTCAAACAGAAGTCAGAAATTACACTAATGGTCAAGGGACTTGTTTGACTGTAATAGCTCAGTAACCCATTTGGATGCTGACTACAAAACTCAAGTCTAGCTAGAGAAAACCAAACTCCATCCTGGTTCCTAGCTACTCTTTCAGAGACATGGTTTCTCCTTCTTGACCCCTGAGTTAAAACTGTCCTCCTGATGCCCCCTTTACCAGCAACTGATCCAGAGCTGGCTCTTCAAGTAGGTTTGACTATGTGGAGCAGAAAACCATCAAGAAAAGCTGTTCATAGGGCTCAATTCACCATGGTGAGTTGGCTTTCAGCTCCTTCCAGTAGGCTGAAGGAGGATCTGAAAGTGGAGCTGAAGGTGGATGGATGAACACTTTCTCTGGAGACCACTGAACCAACCTGAGCTCCATTTCTGACTCTTAAAGAGTTTTCTGTGACTTTTCATTTGCCTGAGGAAAAAATATGGAAGATGTGATCTGACCTGGCAGCGAGTCTATGATACTGTTCCTTCTCCCCATCCTCCTGCTGTCTCAAAAGCAGGTGAACTGATTTTGTTCCAGATCTGAGGAAACTCACATCCATGTTTTCAAGGAATTCTTTTGCTATAGCAGACAGTGTGAAGACTCGCTACATAAAGTTGAAGGACCTTCATTCAAAACATACTTTTCCTGTGATACTGAAAATAACTCATTAAAGGCTCTTTTTCCGACTCAGTACTGAATGGGGCAGCTGGAAGCTGCTGATACTGTAAAGAAACGCTATGACCTTGCTCCTTATGTTTCTTACACAGGTTCCTGCTCCTCCTGCAAACCAAAATGTGTACATTAGTAAAAGCCACCGCCGAAATGCTGCAAGGTTCACTCCCCATTAAAGCAGGGAAGCATGGTTCATCTATGAACTTGTAACTCCTTGCTGGCCTTAAATGTCTCCCCTACAGCCTCCAGAGTCTGCTCTGATTCACGTCAGTGCACAAAAGGATATATTTGCCACTGAGGGAAACTTCTGAGTTTCTTCAGCAGGCTCTTGCTGAAGAATGCTCTCTGAGGCCTGTGCCTATCCTATTTCCCAGCAATGTCTCCCCAGGCCTCCCCAAACAATACTGATTTAAGCTCTATGAAATTGTGGTATGTATTGGGACAGTTCAGCAAGGAGAAAAGGGAGGACCTGACTGCATTTGGGCATCTCTTGCCCCTCCCTATGGTAAGACTGGGCCAGTGTCCCTCCCTCTGCAGGTCAGTTTCCAGCTGTTTTCTTGCTCTCCTAAGGGCCACGGAGTGCTTGCTGCTGCAACTCTTTTCCTTGTTCCTACATGAGGTCACACCACTAAAAATACACCGCTAAGTAGGTTTGCAGAACATATTAATCCCACCTGCTTCTTTACTTTGTCCACCTGGCTGACACAAATACTGCACACAGAGTATGCAGAGTAAGGCCTCAGGAATATGAAAACAGAAGTTGTCCCTGCAGCCTTGTACTGGCAACTTACCTGCACTGTGTGCAACCAATAGAAAAAATGCTGCTGCTGGCTGGCTTTGAGTGGGCTTGGTTGTAACTGCTTGCTAGTTACAAAGGGAGGCCTCAAAGCAATTACATAGCTAACAAAATTGAATGAGAAAAATATTAAACCACTGATTACTTTTACAACTTAATGATTGTAAAAATAGCTTAAATTACTTGGAATATTCTTTTTTCTTTTTTTAATTAGAGGTGTTAACCATTTAGCACTTTTGGAACAGAGGGCTGTTGATCTGCTGATTCTTTTTGTATTATGAGCTGTGAGATAATGGCAAGATAAATCTTTGTGGGTTTCCTCCTTATATACATATCTACATCAGAGCTGTGAAGTCAGAGGGGGAAGCTGCTATCACAGTACTGGCACAACACCGAACCCTTCCCCAGAGCTACATTCTGATGAGAACCCAGGCGTTGGGGAGAAGAGCACCACAATGGCAGGATGGCAGAGACAACTAAAGCAGGATCGTAAATGTTCATCCCAGCAGTTAAAAGAAAAATAAAATAAAAGGAGACCCCCTCCCTCCCCCCAGAAGTCTGCAGTCCTAAAGTGCAATTACTTTTGTGCAGTCATGTCAGGCCAGGGATCAGACTGGATGAAGTTCAAAGCACAAACATCAAACGAGTGCCGTTCGGGATTCAAGGAGGAAGGGGGAAGTAAGGAAAAGAACAACAGTTCTCAGGCATTCAAGTGCATCAAGAAAATAAATGTCCCTTTCTTTTGGAAGAAAAACAGCCCCCAGTCTGGTGGAATCCTGGCTTTGTAGTCACGAAAAATAAGTTGTTTTCACTTCTAGCTGAGAATGTCCCAGTATGACACAGTACAAATAAACAACAAAGCAAGAGCTGGGGCACTGGGATATTTTTCCGGTGCCCTGCTGCTATACAGCCTTATTTTATTCTCCTCTGGTGACTCTTCAGACCTGGGTACTGATGAGGCGCACTGAATCAGAGGCGTCTGGTAGGAAGTGGCTCTCTTCTCCGGTCGGTCGGGGCTGGACCCGTCGCTCGGCCTCTGCCCGTTGTACAGCAAGTACCTGCCTCGGGCATCCTGCTCCATTTTGAAGATTTCGTACTCGGTGTGAGGTAGGCGGATGCCAAGCGCAATGCAGCCGTTCGTGTGGGTGACATCTTGCTGTACCCCAACTTGCCAGGATCCCTGTGCTCCGCACTCATTCCCGTTGAAGACATTGAGCAGCGAGGCTGTGGATATATCCATCGGAGTGACCTTCATGTGATTCACTGTGAGAGAGGAAGAGGGGAGCTATTAGCAGAGGGACAAAAACAAAAGCAAAGCCAACATGCAGATTGGGGCCTGTTAAATCAAAATTGTCTCCCCTTGTTCATTCTTAAATGAATTTTTCCTATTATAGGTGTGGCCAGCAAATCTATTTGCATCACTTCATGTCTATGACTTTGTGCAAAAATTGCTTTTTGCACAGAACGACCTCCCTCCTCCAACTCAGTTGAAAAAAACCTGACAGCCACATATCTCAGCCAGAGATTAAGCAGAGCTTTTCATAGGTTCCAGACAATCCTTTACAGATAAAACCTGGTTGGTTATATTAGGTGATAGGGAGAAGAGGAAACAATAAAACTTTACTGACGTTTTATTACCATCTGTATTAATCCATAAGTGGGGCTGTTTATCATGTATTTTTCATCATTTTTTAACATCTGTTACCCTGTAAAGCTAATTAAATAATTAGTTTCAATTAGGGAACTTGGAAAATATCACAGCTGCACTATCATCATATATTATATTTGCTTTTTTGCATGAATTATAAAATATTGCTGACCTACAGAGAGATGCTTTTTCTCATATCCAAACATTGGCCGCAGCTTGCAGTATCAAATGTAGGAGTGCTGCAGCTTCTTCAGTTCTAACCTGTCTGTATTTCAAAGGAGCTTAAGGCACATAAACTTTTATTTTCCAGCCAAGTTAAAAAAGTTGGGAAAAGCCAAACTGAATGAGCCTACAGAAGCTGAATAGAGATTTTTCCTGGTGTGTGTTTGACACAAGAATATATGAAGAAAGGGGATCTGAATGGATCGGTGCTGACCAAAACAGAAGCAAGTAACTAGCCCTCATGGCTCCCAACACAGCAAAATCCCAAATTCTCTTTCAAGTCATTTTATAGCAATATTTGTTGGGAGTTTTATTCTCAGATTTTATAAACAGACGTTTGACTCAATGGCTCTACAGTTCACATTATTTGCTCTATATGGTGTAAAAGGTAATTTGTAAAAATTGAATGTACAAGTTTTATCAAAACCAAATTAGTGACCTTGATCTGTAAGGTAAGTTGGCATAGCATAAATTCAAGCAAAAACTGGATTTCACCCCATAAGCTCAGCTAGGACATGCTACATATGCAGCTCTAAAGAACAAAAGTTTGACAGGCAAGGGTATCTCCTGCCTCCTATGAAAATCCCAGATTAGTAAATTATTTCTTATAGTTAGATGTTTTCCTAAATTAGACTCATGCAAGAAGCTTTATGCTTCTCACATGGTAACTGAAATAAGTAGGAGAAGAGCCTACAGAGTGCTTGAGGCTTCCAGAGGCTTTGCTGGGGTTGGTGCCATGGTGGCATGTTGTATTTTGGAGATGTTTGTTTGTGTGAGTGGTTCAGGCCTCTGAGCTCTTTCCATCCAGGGAGCCGTGGGACTGTTTGCACTGGAAGGCTTCTCAGCTGCAGGGACCTGGGTGGCATCACCACTGAGTGCTGCTTTCCAAAGTGCTCGAGGGGTTTTGGTTAGATATGTCTAGTCTTTGTTCTGGTGAGATTAATCAGAGCTGTCTTTAGGGACACTCTCACTTGCTTGAGGGCCCCTTGGAAGCATATATAAAGATGTGTGCTGCTACATCTATCTTTGACAGAAAATTATTTATACTTCTTCAGATCTGAAATGCCTTCTGAAGGTCCTTTTTTCTCTCTGTTGAAGGAGTCCTAGGACATAGATCTAACCTTAGACACTTTTCTTAGATGCTTGAAGTCTGGCCACTGGACTCCAAGACTTAGTGATGGGAAATCTTATTTTCTTGTGCTGTACCTAAAGACCTCTGCCTCAAATGAGTATTGCTTCAGTGGTGTGAAATGCCTAGCAGCTGTATAGTTTGTCTGGGCATTCACACAACGCTTGAAAACTTCCCAAGAAATTATGAACTCCTAAAAATCACATAATGAAACCATCAGAAAACAAATCACTATGAGCAAACTCTGCTCTGGTCCATGACTACCTGACCACCTCTGCCCCCAGCGTAGCAAGTCACTCTACCTTTAAACACAAACTCTGTGCCACCCATCACTTTGGAGGAGTGGACTCCCCGGCTGTAGCGTCCCTTGGCGTAGATGGTGAAGGTGGGGTGCTTGCAGATGGGGTCAGAGTAGTGGTAGTAGTGACCCTCCCAGGTGTTGTTGTTGTCATGGAAGATGAAGTGCCGAGTAAGGAAGAGAACCTCTGGTCGCACCTCGCAGCGCTGGCTCACCCACTCCCCGTGCAGCCCTATGGTCAGATCCGCCTTGGGGGGCAAGATGGGAGGGTGGTGCTCGTCCGACCGGTAGATGATTCTGCACGCGATGCACGTGCGGTCGTGGTTCTGAAACAAAGCAGAGAGAAACACTTGTTAGGCATTATCTGTGATACAGGGCAATGAATCAGGCCAGCCACTTCATGCTGAAGTGACACCAGCCCCACATTTTAATGGATTGTCATTTCTTATCTTGTTAGTGGTACCTTTGGTTTTGTACGTGTAAGACTGCACAGCAGGAGAGCACTTAAGAGATTAAGTCCCTTGTCTGCGTTTATCTGAAATTAACATATTAGTTCAGCTTTTTATAGAACCTAGAAAAGGCTGACTTTACCTTTCAAATCATATGAGAAGCTGGCAGATAGTAATTTACTATGGTAGGGACTTTGCAACACTTGTGTTAGAAATCAAGACATTTGCTGAGCTCTTATTTTGCATCTGTCTTCTTTTTAGTTGTTAACTTTGGGTACTGTAGATAAACATGGGTGTCCTACATTTTTCTTTTTGGATGGCAGCCTGGGAGAACAGTAACCAGTGATTTTAAACTTTTTTCAGCTTTCTGAACCCTAATGCAAGTTTGTGAAGTGTGTGACATGGCCAGTTACCGCTGAACGTGGCGAAAGCTTTATGGCCCTCTCCAGCCAGAACAGGGTCTGTGGTGCCTGCTGAGCTCCATGATGACTCACTGCTGTGGGCCAAGCAGCAGCCTCAGGTAGTTAAGTACCCCAGCCCTAACCATGAGCACAAGGGGTGCCTTACTAGAGGCGTGCAGGCTCCAAGTCCACGTCAGGAAGGGAGGGAATTTCACACTGAGGCTTCTGCCTCCTGCCATCAGAAACGACAGAGACCTGTAGGTTGTTCCTAAGGCTAACTCTTTCTGTTTCTGTAAGGTTTTTGTCTTGTTGGCAAAAGTTTGGCCTCTAAGTTTTCAAACTGTGTTTCGCACTTTTTCAATGGCAAGAGAGAGATAGCACCATTAGCTTTTGTCTCTGCTCTGCTAAGCCTTGAATTAAATTTTATGGACCAAGAGAGGATTAGGATACTAATTTTTTAGCTCATTTTATTGATGGCAAATAATTAGCTTAAGAAGAACAACCCCTCAAGATAAAAGCAGTGTTGTTGCCAAGAGAGGTCGTGGACTCCTCATCCCTGGAGGTGCTCAAGGCCGGTTTGGATGGGGCTTTGAGCACCTTGGTCTAGTGGAAGGTGTCCCTATCCATGGCAGGAGGGTTGGAACTAGATGATCTTTAAGTCCTCTTCCAACTCAAACCATTGTAAGAGTCTGTGATTCTGTTTTCCTGGTGCCTGTGTTGGGTTGGTGATGTGCCATTTGTTTACATCTCAGGACTTGACAGTAGAGGCTTTCTACGCAGCTGGTGACGTGTGGAGGGGCAGCGTCCTCTGAGCTGTAAGCGGGCTTACACTCAGAGTGAAAGACCACACAGATAGCTTGTGCCTTCATCTCTCAAGGGCACTACATGATCCTTCCTGGAGAGAGGGGGATGCACTGGGAGGGTTACTCGCATCTGCCTTGTTCAAGCTGTGAGGTGTTTTCCTGAGGTGCAGTTCTGAGTGCATTGAATTAAGAGCTAAAGCTCACCATGCAGCAATCGGGAAGAGAGATTTATAGAAATACTTTATCTTTGAGCCCCTTTCCACCCCTCTTTTTTGAGGTGTCTCTGAAATCCCTACATAAGTGCTAATATTCATTGCTCTTTAGAGTCCATGTGAACTGCTGTGGAGTCACCATTTCTCCACTCACTGCCTTCAGCTCACAGCTCACTTTAGGGGTGACATTCACACAATCTTCATTAGTGCCCTGAGTTTCTCCAGTAATATGATATGACCATAGGTAGCTTCAGAGAATCAACATACAACTTCCACAATATATATTTGCCCCCACCCCAGACCAGACAGTCTGGTTTTTCACCAGAAAGTTTTTTCACCAAAAGTGAAATCAATGAAAAGTCCACTGTTCTACATCCCTGGGATATAGAACAGTGGTCTATGTGCAAAATAACTATAAATGGTGTAGCTGGTTGATCTGAACCAGTGCTGACCAACAGCCCTGCTCTGAAGAGGAAGGATGTTGGACTTGGTAATCTCCAGAGGATTTTTCCACCCCAAAACACATGGTCTTCTGGGAACTATGTGTCAGCATGCAATTCAAGTGGATGCACTTTCCCACTGTGGAGCTTTTAAAATAATGTTAAGATACATTTTTTCAGCTAAATTCCGCAAGCAGGAGCAAGGGCTACTAGTACCTTAGTGAAAAACAAAGAACATTTAAGTGAGTAATTTAACACAACTGGTGAAGTTAGAACAGACTTATATTCAAAAAGTATTTTTGAATTGTAATAGAAATAATGCTTTTTCTTCTTGGACATCAACATCCAAAAGATGCCACCACTGCTTTGCATGGACACCCACAGAGATCCAGGCCAAGGGATTGCTCTGTGGAAGATGCCAGTGTCTATAAACCACTTGTTTCTCCAGCGTGGCTGTCCTGCCATGAGGTACACTGGTGTCACTCCTCTCTAACACATTAAGGGCTAATAAACTGCGCTGATGACAGTAACTTTACAGCTGTGATTGTCCCACTCAAATAAAGTGAAGCCAGAAAGCAAGCCAAAGACAGTGTTATAAAATTAAACATAGGTTATATAAGCTGAATTGGTCAACAGTAGGACACAATTTCTGCTACAGCCCCTCCTCTGTTGAAGTAAATTTGAAAGCTTTTATTATCTCCCAGAGGAGACCCTGGCAGAGCACTATGGTGGTTTGGTTTATATTCACATCTTCTCAGGAGCCTGTCCTCCAAAACCAATTTTTGAGCCAAGGCAATTTAACCTCAAAACGAGTGATGTCTGTTGCCCTTGTTCAAAATCTGAAGAAAACCAAACAGAAACTCAGCCTGTTGTCTTTCTTGTTTAACCCTTGGCTATGGGATTCCTCTACTGTTTCTCAGGTCTAGTGGATGGACAAGATGAAGATCTGTAATCAATCCTGTTTGCAACTACATAATTTTTTTACTTTTTTTTTGAACCAGAAAGGACTATCGAGCATAACAGTTCTTTTTGCTGTTCTTCTAGCAGCAATTCTAAAGTTTCATCTCTTCTCCACGCCATTAAAAAAACATGGGTATTATGAGTCAAGGCTCTGATGCTGGGAAGGAATATTCTCATAGTTTAATGTCTTCTTCATCATACTGGGAGTGCAGAAGATGCTGACTGGTAACACCTGCAGCTGCTTAGTCCCTTGCCTGTGGCCAGTGGCAGAGTGGGCAGAAGAAGGCCCATGGAGATCCACAGTGGAAAACAATTCATAACCACAAGCAGCCCCTTTCTCCTTATCAGGGGTGGTTTTATGTCTTAGGGCATAAGAAGGGGTTATTTCCCAAAACATAAAACTACACTGTCTGGCATTACACTGTGAGCAGAGGTGACTCCTTTGGCAAACTCTAGGAAGGTTCACGTTAACTTTCTGTTACTTTTCTGTAGCTCACCTGGCTCTTTGACCTCTGCGGTCCAGAACCAATGTACCTCTGTGCAGCCCTTCCAACTCTGAAGGCTTTGCACCAGCTCTGATGGTCTGGCCAGTTGGGCTACTAAGAAATGTCCAGCCTGACGGCCTTCTATTTACTGTTCATGTGCCTGAATGAAGGGACAGAGGTGAACCATCACTTTTTGCATCAAACCAGGAGTGGGACAGGGAGAGGTTGGGGCAGTGTGGAAGGAAGCAGAACTACACCCTTCCCAGCAGTGAGACATCGGCTGGCTCAGGCACCTCATACGCCCGTACCCTGAATGCATCACTTCGCTGAGACCAGCACTTGAATCTAAGCCCAAAAAAACCTTTTTTTTTTTTTTGCTGTGATACTATCTTTCACAAAGTTATAAACTTCTTAGGAGAAGAATATGCCATGTGTAAACTCCCTCAGAATTATTTTTGCCTGAGTAATGGACAAGGGAAAGATCTAGTTTTGTTATGAGGCAATTCGACTTAATTTTGGAGTAATTTATGTTTAACAATTGACTGTATATTTCCCTCTTGCTTCTTTTTGGACAGCTGCTCTTGGATCTTAATTACACTAGCTGTGGCTTTTCAAATCACTCCCTTTCCATGTGTCTCAGGGAAAGATTATTTTCTAAAAACAGACGTTCAAAGAAAATAGGGAACAGAGACAGAGGACACTTGAGTCCAAACACGATTAAGTACTCTCTAATAAAAAGCTCATTTGGGCATGACATAAACTAAAAAGCAATAAAATGAGCAGCGGACAGGATGAACATCTGTTCTATGTTTTGATTATCTTAGGTGTACAACGCAATATTTTTAATAGTGGGGTCTTACTTGAAGGACTGGCCCCTGAAATGGCTGGAAGATCCCTTCCCTTGATGGGTGCCTCCTTGCAGCTCTGCAATGCCAAATTCCTAGTGCCCCAATTCCTCACCCTCCTGGGTGTTTCTTTAAAGCCAATTTCTGAACTAAGCCATGTGTGCTGAAACAAGCCTGAATCTTCAGCTGGAAACTCAGTTCTTGTAGTTGGGGAGAAATTAGCTTGTGATCTGAAAATTTCCACCACCATTTTTTCTTATCCCTCCCTCCTGCTGTCTCAGCTGAAATGGTAATAGGGCCAGAGAGCTCTGGAAGCCAAGCAGGGAGGTTTCTAATAAAAAAAGGCAAACAAGGATGAGGTTCCCTTGATCTTTTTTCCAATTGCTGTGGATACTCAGAAACATAAACCCTCCCAGCATAGTTTAATTTTCTCTTAAGTTCTATAGATTTCTATGGCTGCCTAGGATTAATTTGCCTCTAATAAATTCATGGTGTTCTTTATGGCTGAGGCAAAAAAACTATCATACAAATGGGATGCTCTCGGAGCAATGGTGAAATGAGCTTTGAATAACACCTAGAAAGATCTATTTGGAAGGTGTTCCACTTTTCTCTGAATACCTTTGTATTTCAATGTTGTTGTTAAGAGAATAAGACATCTATGGACCAAACCATTTTCCAAACATACAGAAAATGTGCCCTTTCCTTAGGGTTCAAGCAGAAACTGAAATCAATGCTTAATTTTGAGGCAAGGACCTGCAGTATGTACTGCAAGTTGTACTTAGGGACAAAGCAAACAAGCACTAATAGTAAAGGGGAGGGTGAAAAACTAGTTATTTTTCAACTGCACGCCTTGTTCAAACATATTTGCCCTCTCCCCTGTATATCTAGTTACCCTTTATATCTTGAAAATGTGTCTGTAAATACTATTTGTCTGAAACACCTCCAATTGTAACTCAACCTTTCTCCAGCAGAATTATAATCGATGACTATTCTGATATTTGCTCATTTACATAATGGAAAACTAACATTATCTCAACTATAACTTACTGTTTTTTAAGGGAAGATTCATTGCTCAGACTACTTAGATACTGAGAGATGCAGTGCATTCTTAGCAGAACAGACTGAAAAATTAATGTGATATTTTAAATTATATTCTTATCGTTAAAAGGACATGGCTTAAGATCTGATTAAGTATACACAGTCTGGAAGAAAAAAGACAGGAAGGAAAATTTTGTTTTCTGGTATTCAGTTTTTCTCTGAAAATCAAATGTTTCTCTTCAAAAAAAGGAGAAAAGCATTTTTAGGGATTTCTTTGTATTTATTCTCCATATGATGGAGAATTTTGACCATTTTCTGTCAGGCTCTCTCTGTTGTCTTTACTAGCTGCAAATAGTTGGTATTTTACCAGATTAGACACAGTAAGAAGACAAAAATAATAGAAGGTAGCAATGTATAGTAAGGTCCTAAACCATCTAAAAATATGGCAGCTGCTGTTACAGGAGGCCTGATGTTGGGGCAGATGTAGGACTACTGCTGCTCAGAGCTGACCAGGACTAAAAAAAGCAGAGGATAATTCTGTGAAGTGGTGAACCCAGTTCCTTTTCTCAGTAGCAGTTTGTTTTAAACATGCAACGTCTTTAAACCTGCATGAAATTGCACAGCAGATTCCCAAAGTAATTCAAGAAATTGTCTCTCCTCTTTTATCTTGAGTTGCTGCACGGTGGGCACATCCTTCCCATTCCATAACCAGGTTAAGAGATTCAGGTATCAGCTCTGCCTCAGCAAGATGGAAAGGACATGTTCTTTGCAATTGTCTGGGCCGACACTGGGCTCCTCACTCACCTCTCCCCCCCACCATCAATGGCAGTGTCAAGCCAAAACCCAAAAGCAGGTCTCATTCATGGTTGGAAAAGGAGGACAGGTTGCACCTATACAGTAGGGTGAGAAGGGACAGCAAAATCCCCAGCACTCATTCCAGCTCCCTTCTGCACCCTCCCATTACTGAGGAAGATGGTCCTGACCAAGCTGTGGAGCCCACGTGAGGAAACCCAGGCTCCGGTTGTTCACAGGGTCAGGTTGCTCTTGCACTGGGGGCTTCCCTTTTAGGGTGGATTCTGTGGCCATCTTTTCTGGGATTGGCTATGCCACATAGCATATGACTGGGTCTGGCATGTTGCACCCATCATACCCTCGCTGCAGGGCAATGTGAGGTGAGGGAGCAGGCATTGGGTTTCCTCAAGCATGGGCTCAGGCTTGAACTGTGTGTGCAGTACAGATCTAACCGGTGGCCTGGGATCCTGTAGAATCCAACAGTCACAAAAGCTGAGGTAGGAAACCCCTGCCATGTGAATGCACGTATTACTGTGAGGGGAAGTACTGAAGAAGAAGGGAAAGAAAAACCACGCTTAGCACTGATCTCGCACACCCACCTGAATATCATGTCTCACAGGCAGGGCTAGATGAGACAGGAGTGAAGCACGCCTGGTTAGGATGCTTTAAACCTCACCACCCAAGAAAACCGGGTACCAGGTTTTAGTGTCAGTAAGTGAATGCTCCAGGATGAGTATAAATGGAAATGTTCTCTTGGGAGAACATCAGTTGAAGGAAATGCTTTCAGCTCAACAAAAAACAGTGGATGGCTTTGCTTCACAGTGCCAAGGAGCCAAGTCCACAGGAAGGAGACCTTTATGAATTGCTCAGTATAATATCAAGCTCACGCCTCCACCACTCCAGATAACTGCAGACCAAGACAACACTTTTAACAAAAGGCCACAAACTCTCTTCACTGCAAAAGTGATAATCTTCAGGCTTTCCATGACCTCATATGAAGCTGAGTTGACTAATGTGCATTAGGCTGGCTCTGGGGAGTTGAGAAGCACGGCTGACACAGTTATAATTCAGCCTGCCAAATGGAATGAAGAACAACAAAGATTTAAAACTTTAATTAAAAATCTTGAAGCAAGTAAAATGCCAGAGAGAGTGGTAACTCCTTTACAGGGTTGTCAGATGGGGATTTCTTTTGGTGGGGAGCAGAGGTGCTGCAAGCAGGAAGGAGAGTAGAGATATGCTCAGATTTATCTGCAAATGTGTACCATATATTCTAAGATATTGAGGAATGGTTTTTATTAACTGCTCTTATGAAGGGAAAGATAGTGAAAGAATCTGAAGGCACTACCATTACACAACTGTCTGATCTACGATGTTAATTCTGTTGCACAACCCTGCATAAAACTGAAATAAACACAAACAACATGAAATGCAAAAGTCTTCTGGTTGTTCTTTTCTGGTGTAAACTACTTTAGCCTGGGAAAAAGACAAGAACAAAGAGAAAACCAGACTTCTCAGATGAATGTGCTTGCATGTCATCTATCCCATTAAAATGATACTAAGTTATGGTGACATGAATGTTTTATGAAGTATTAACAAAAAATATTTCCTGGAAAACCCGAAGGGACAGCTTAAATGTCCATCTTCAAGAACAAAGTATTCCCAAATAAAGCTGCCTTATCTGTTTATTATGCCTTTAAAAAGCAACTTATACAGCCCCTGAACCATGAAGCAATATTACCAGTGAGTCCTCTCCCCCTCTTACAAAGAGATGAAGCAACTGTGCTTAGATTCCAACCATAAAGAAGGTGTCAGTAGTTTAGATACATATCTTGAGTCAATCTGAAGGCCTGTGGTTTATTTTGCTACACTAAATAGTTAATAGTGTGTCACTGCATTTGTGTTGGAGCAGGCTTTTACTGGAGTTGCAGAACAGACAGTGGTAAGTGCAGATGTGGCAGCTTCAAAGGAGCAGGGCCACAGCCGACAGCACTGCTGAGCACGGCAAGGGCCAACCTCAGCTAGAAGCTGTTTGCTTCTCTCATCTCTGCAGGGCACAACACACACTGTTACTGTTCATAAACCTGGAATTAACCCATTTGAACATTCTTTGCTTCCCCTCACAATTTCCCCAACCAAGAGCCTTTTTCATGTAATAATGAACAAAAGGAACCCTTCAAGTCTTGGCTTAATCTAAAAGTCTAGTGGCACTACTCAGGCAAACAAAGGAGTTTTGTCTGCCAAAACTTTACTTTTTGGTTGAGATAATGTTTTGCATATTTCTCTGAGGCACTTCACATGTTGAACTTCTATTTATTAACTTATGATTGCATTTCCCTGTGAGCTCCTCAAGTACATAACATTCCCCTATAGATGAAGTCACTGCATTTCGAAGAGATGAAGACTCAAATTCTGAAAAGCACAGAAAACTTTGCACACTTTGTTCTTTCACCACCTGGCTAAAGGAAAGCCCTGACACCAGTCTCCATACATTGAATCTGTATTAGCTGCAAATGCAAGGTGCTGCTGGAAGTCAGCTCCCAGAGGTGAATAAACCTGTAAAAGACAACTAATCCACTGGAATCACATTTTCAAGGGAAAATGTCCTACTGAAAGAGTGTGGCCAGCAAATGTTTGAGCATGACAAAGAGCGAAGGTTATCCTAGCACTTTTTAGGCTTCCTGTGATGTTCCAGACCACTCTGGTCTTATTCCTAAGCAATGATCTAACTAGAATGACCGGTTGTCATAGTCCTGCTCTGATCTTTCCCGTTACTCTGCTAATGATAAAATAGCTCAAGGAGTTCTTTGTTTACAAAGCAATATTACTGAGGCAATTACATATGAAATAAGTCTCCCAGAACTGCTCTTGTACACATTTTCTGTAGCTTGGAGCAGACATCTCTGAAAACATCTTCTGTGCTGCACAGTGAACAAATACTGCATTCAAGCCTTCCTTCATGCTACAAGTCCCTGTACACATTTGTGATTTTACAACTAATCATGCAGCCTCCTTGGTGTCATCCTAATTGGGAACATTTTTTGTAGTATACATAATGATGGCCAAGCAGTTTCCCCAGCCTGCCCTTTCCACCCATATGTTCTCTCATGCTGGCTGAAGAAGCTTCATGGGCAATATCTTGAATCACTTGATACACTTGCAACGCCAAGGGACATCAAAGATGTTCATCTCCATTCATCAGTCAGTCCTAACTGATATCTTGAGCCAGGTTAGGAAATGGCTAAGATAAATCTATATAGTGATCTATTCATCATCTGCACTCAGGAACTTCCGTGTATTTTACGGGAGGAATTTGTTTAAGGTATGCTCTTATCTAGGAGAATTTGTAAAGCCTTAAGAAATGACATATTATATGTTTTTAAAAGCTCCCTGATTTTATATGAGCACTTGAGATACTATAATCTGTGAATTTATTCAGATTTGTAGCTCAGCATAAAGCTGTCTGGTTTTTGGACAGCCCTTTTGATTTACCATCCTGTGGTGAAATCACTGCAGGAATTTGGATAAGGTCCAACTGTATTTGTTTAAAGTCCTGATCATGGGGCTTTGGCATTCCTAACATATCCAGCAATCATTTGCTTTTAATTACCGTTCATTTCAACCATGCAAGTAATGAATGTGGCTACCACATCCAATTTACAGGCTGTGTAAACTCTTGAGCTGGGTGGAACTTTCTTCTATATAGAGGTTTAACTATAAATTTAACTCAAAATGTGAATCCTCTTAACTTATTTTAGGCAGGCCTGTATAAGTCTAAAACATAAATAAATAAAAAGGAAATGAAAAAAGCCTTAAATGAAAGATTCCACACAATACACCTGATTCACTTCAGAGGCAATTTCCTGGCCTCCCCAACCTCTTGGTATGACTGTGGAAACCTTAAAAAAACAAGTTGATTTAACGTTTCTATTTATTCATGGTGTCCAGTTTCCAGAGGAGTCTGTGACTTGTAGTTTTAAACTCAATTTAGCATTTAAACTCATTTTCAGCTGGGTCCCAGTGGAGCAACAATTAGAAAAGGAAAAGAGTTCAAAAAAGAAGGGTTATAACCTTTCAACGGTATGTTTGCCTGGATCCTTTTTTTTTTAAAAAAAAGCACTTCTGTTACTATTCTTCCACTTGGCAAACACTAGGTCAGACAGCTGGATTGAGAACCTGCTGGTATAGAGAACTTCATGCTTAGGTACAAATCAGCACCCAGGGATCTTTAATGGCAGCTAAGGCAAAGGTTCATTTTTCAGGGGTATTGCTGTTTATGTCATGCTGAAAGCCTAGTATCAGCAGGCCCAGCTTCTCCTGAGAGAAAAGAAATCTCATGTCAAATCTGTGCATGGGGGACCCACTAGAAAACATAAAGAGAAGCTGCATTGTTGCACACTCAAAACTTGTGTTAAACCTACACATCTTTTGCCATTGAAGGCTCCAGCTGAGACTGGTGGTATCCCAGCAATCCAGATGCTGTATATATATATATACATATATATATATGCGCTATACATACATTGTGGGAACCAAGCAGACCATGGAGACAGTGTCTGCAGGAGAAAAAGAAGTAATGTAACTTGTCAGAAGTCATAATTGGCCAAACTCGGAGTGGAGCAGTAGCCTGCAAGTCAGGACCTGGGGGCCCCATTTATTAAACTACTCAGTTTCACCACGGAGAGCTGGAATCTGTATGTATTTTGGTGTACTCCGAGTTAAGCTGTGCTTTCTACAGTGTCAGCACTTTCTGTCACCATTAGTACTGTTACGAATGGGCTTCCAGTGTCATAAATTCAGCCTCAATGATTCAGGCTTGCCAAGAGCCGGTTACCAAAAATCACTTTTCCTTTCCCCCAGTTCTTGTAAATATATGACATGGAAGTCTCCCCTGTGATCCACACTGCAGGCTCTCCCGATTGGAGTGCTTGGGACCATCTGGACATGTGGGGCTGCAGGATAACAGTGTGTAAGGTGACTCAGGCAGGCAGGCTGAACCTCCTCTTTTCTTCCACATAGAGGTGTCACCCACTCATGTCAGAATGGATTGGATCATGCCTGAAATATTGGGATTTGTAAACATAAATGAGAGCATCAGTGCTCTCATTGTTTATTTAGCTAACCTGTCCAAAGAAACAGGCCTCTTATGCAAGATTTGATCCCTTGAATTTGAAAATTGTATTTTAAAGGGGCTATATTTCAGAGGGAAAAAAAGATGTTACAGTAGCAGAATAGACAGGCAGGAGAATCATCACCAGTTTGTCCTAAAATTACAGCGGACCTGGACAACAAGCTTAATTTCATAAAGCTGGCTGAGAGTATATTGGACTGTTCTGACTGTAATGAAATTACTACAAGGTGGAAGTGTAGGCATTTACTATGTTATCTGTCAGCCCATAATAAGACAAGTAGATTAGACCAGAAAAAAATACTCAGCTACAGTGAATTAAATCAAGATTTTGTCTCTGTTCATGTGGTCAGAAAAAGATGCACAATATTTTCTAGAACAGATACAATATAGCTGGTGTCTGAAAATTTCTATCAGCAGATACCTTCAAGGAAGAGATTTAGCAAAGAACCCTCACTCCCAAACAAGTAAAGTGAGTCGATGTGCTTGTTTAATTAATTAAAGAAAATCAAAATTTTGATGAGGATTGTGTTGTGGTTCATCTGCTGCTCCTGAAACTCTCTATTTTGGGAAGATAAACAGATTTAAAAAGAAAATTTAAATTTGCCTGTGGTCATTTGAAGAGAGCATAAGAATGACAGAAATGACAACAGTTTTGATACAGAAACACAGTTGACTGTAGATTAAAATGATATCTAGGCCAGGCTATAAAACAATTAATAAAGGCAGATCACAAAAGGTCCTGAACTATTAAAATTTGATATTCACAGGAGGCAGACACAACCCATGGTTTTGAATGGCAAGGAAAGCCAAGGCTTTTTCATCAAAACTCTCCCTTCCCCTCTTGTGTTTCCTGCTATTGCTGATAAGCTGTAGCTGATTTTTGAACCATTCGTGACTAGGTGATTAAAAATGGTGGTAACGCATTAGCTGGAAGTGATGCTGTGGCAGCGCCCAGCTGGTGGCAGTGGTACCTGGCAATGTGGTTCCAATTGCTGCCTGCCTTTGAAATGTCACCAGGAAAGATCTATAGACAGCCTTCCTGTTATAGGCCATCAGTGTCTACTCCTCCTGTTTGAGTTGTATTTAGCTCACTATGGGCTGATCACTTCCCAGTGAAGTGGAGGGCACTTTGAGGCCCCTCTGAAAACTGAATTATCAAATGGAATTAGAGCCCCATTCAAAATTCACCTGTTTTTCATTTCATTAATGTGTATGCCTGCATCTGGATCCATGACCTGCACAGCCCACTAGTTTTTTACCCTTCATGCTGCCCCTTCCAATTTCCTCTTCTCTTCAGGTTATGGATCACCCAACCTTCATATGCTGATGGAATTCAATTTCCTCTCTCCCTGGCACTCCCACAGCTATACAAGCATCCACTGATGCCTGTTCCTCTTCTCCTTTCTCAGGTCTGTATGAAACCTTCTTCTCAGCTGCTAGCCTACAGCCACGGTTCTGGCCAGCCACTCCAATCTCTGCCTACAAGTTTTTGATTCCATCTTCAGAGTGGCCTTATTGGCCTCAGTTCACCAGACTACTTTTTTGCATATTTGATGCAGTCACATAAACCACAGCAAAGTTACTATTCTCACAAAATAAGTTCTGTGATCTTTTGTTAAGTGTAAGGCTGCAACGGACCACTTATATGTGCTTATATATAAGCACATCTACATTTTAGGTTACACTACTCAGAAGAACTGAGTAATTTGGGCTTTGCCACCCGTATCTCAAAAAGAGGGCATATATACACACACACACACACTTACCTTGGCATTTTGAAGGGGAGGTTGATAACTAGAGGGCCGATAGTACCTCCTCTGAGCAGCATCAGTGTGAATGTCTCCAAGGAATAGCTCCTCCACAAGGTGGTCTAAATTGTGGTGCAGGTACTGCTTCTCCACACGGATCAGCTGGAGTTCGTGCATGGCAAAATTCAGAGCTTTGGTGCATTCACAGCCATTCTCTTCTCTCAGCAAATCGTAACTCACATCCTGCTCCCAGGGGCTGTCTTCTGGGATAAATCCAGGACACGTGTGGTTCACCAACTCGCTTAATCTTTTGGCTACTGCTTCGTTGTGGCATATGATCTGTATGTTGCGTAGCTGATAGTCAGCTTCAGTGCCCCCTCGGATGATCCAGGACGCCTGCCGGAGGCGTATTTTGCCACGTATAACTAACGTGTAGATGGGGTTTGTGCAGCGATTGCCACCATAATAGAACTGGTAGGCCTTGAAAGTATTGTTGTGGTAGAACCTGTAAGATCTTGTGATGAACTCTGGGCCTGCTCTAACTTCGCAGCTGTTGGAAGAAAGAAAGAAAGTGTGGAAACAAAATTTTAGCAAGGTGGCACATCATGTACACTACAGGCAACAAGACCCGGACCCAGAGACACCTGGGTGCTAATGCCCCCCTGGCATGAATGGGAGTAAACAGGAACTAGTCATCTGTGGCCTGCTGATTAATCAACAATTCCCTCTGCTGTTATTAATGTGATCATAACTAAAGGTTTTATCTTCTAGGTTTAAATACTTCGAATCATGTTTTGCTTTTTCTTTTTGTTTAGGACCACCATGTGAATCAATTCTTCACTGAAAAAAGTAGCAGCCTTTTAAACATCTATTCCCCTCTTTTGCATGGTAGATTTAGTAGAATGACTGATAACATCAGAAAGTGAAGTGCTGTATGTCCATGGAATAGAACAAAGAACTGGCTTCTAAGCTGCAGTAGAAGCTTCTCAGTGTGAGTTCCATGAGCTCTGGTCTGCTGAGGACATGTAGGATCATGTCCTCAGCTTTCCCACTCAAACATTCAACAGGGCTGGCAGCTAACGCAAACTTCTGATGTTAATGCAAAACTTCTACTTGGCTTGAATTTGGACCATTCAGGGCGGTTTTTTTGTTGTTTTTGTTTTTGTTTGTTTTGGTTTGGTTTTAGTTTTTGTTTGTTTGGTTTTTTTGTTTTGTTTTTTTTTGTTTGGTTTGGTTTTTTCTTTTTTTTTTTTTTCTGAAGGTGTAAATAGCAGTTAAATTCCACTTCCTGTAGAAAGCCCTTTTGTGCCTTCAAATTTGTTCCCTTTGTCATCTCTACACTGCTTAACATAAATAGATTCATAGAATCATTGAGGTTGGAAAATACCTCTAAGACCATTGAGTCCAACCATTAATCCAGCACTGCCATGTTCACCATCAAACCACATTCCAAGGGCCACATTCACATGCCTTTTGAACTCTTCCAGAGACAGTGACTCCCCCACTTCCCTGAGTAGCCTATTCCAGTGCCTGAATACCTTTACAGTGAAGAACTTTTTCCTAATGGGGCCCCTGGTGGTCTAGTGGTTAGGGTGCAGGACTCTCACCGCTGCGACCCGGGTTCAATTCCCAGCCCCCCAGGCAGATGGAGCTCGTCAGCCCTGTGAGGCAATCCATCTAAGAGAAGGTCACTCTAAACAAACCTACGTCCTGGGGACCTCACTGCCACTGTCCAAGCTTGCTCGACCCCGGTAGATGAACCTCAGGATTAAAGGGTGGGCTCAGTTCAGCGCACGCTGGGTCTCACCTAAAAAATCCACTGCGCAGGCTCGAAGGGTCAATGACCTTTCCCAAATCTTTGCTCGCAAAGACTGGCCATATTATTATTTTTCCTAATATCTAATCTAAACCTTCCCTGGTGCAACCATTTCCTCTCATCCTGAAATACGCTCTGTTAAAAAAACCCCAGTCTTTCCTACTACAAGTCACTTCAAATGAGGATGTGAATATTGTCTGCTGAGACACAGGAAGTAAAATGGCTCTCTCAATTACAAGTCATCATGTGTAAAGAGTTATAGAACTAACGAAATACAGCTTCTTAATAATTTTCTTTTGCTAATAAAACCTGTGCTAGACACATGCTCTGGAAACAAGTACTCATTCAATGGATCTAATGCATGTAGACAAATACAGTACAATGTTATGTTTGAATAAGCATTCACTTTGACAAGTTGGTAGGCTTCTTCCTATTCAAAGAGAGATTTAAAGATATTTCACAGCATGCTGTTTAAAATCCAGATTATAAATTGATTCATCAAGACAGCTTTATAGCACGCTATTCTAATGTACATAATGCTACTCCTTCTCTTTTTATGCATAAGCATATAGAGAGCATCTGGAATTTAGAGCATCACCATATTAAAGAAAGTATTTCCCCTGCTGCTTAAAGTGGGAATATTCACCCTTCCCTCTCTGTTCCTTCACCCTCTTCTCTTCCCCATCTCCAGCATCTTGTTTTATCTTTCCTTACCCAGTAGAGACCCAGTGGCCCTCAATATTGGGAGGCATCTGCACAGTGATCCGAGCTCCATTGTGAAGGTGTTTCAGCATGTGATGACACTGTGACTCCTTGAAAGCCCTCCACGCACTCTTCTCCAAGGACCGAGGGTGGGACCTGCTGTCTGGGTGAAGAAGAGCAGAACCTTCTCCCAGCCCTGTGATAGAAAGTGTAAATTATATCATTAGACCCTGCTGAGAAGGGCTTCAACATGATAAAAAAGACTGTGAACATCTTGAGTTGAACAACATTTGTTTGGGTTGTTAAGTTTCTGGACAAATACTGTTTACATTTATTTTTCTCGTCTGAAAAAAACTCACAGGAAGCTCTCCCTTTCTGTCAGACCACTAATATTCCACTACATAAATTTGCTTTACGAAATACACTAGGGAAAAGAGCTTGAGCAAAGTGTTGTGTTTCCACACCCAGGAGATGTGGCTCTGAAAATGAATTTTGTAGACACCTCTGTAATCTCTGGTCAGAACAATCAAAAACCCGGACCTTCAAACTCTTAGAAAGTTGCATCCAGGTCCGGACATAAACTTTGCGGTTTCAGCCCACCTCTAATTTGAACGCTTCTATAATAAACTTGCAAATAAAGACTACTCTTAAAAGTCAAGGGAAAACAGATATTAAAAGCAAAGCCTCTGCACACAGGAAGCCTCTGTGATGTCTGAGGTGGTCAATTAAAGGCAGATTCTGCTATTTTTATTTTAAAGGGGAAAAAGAATTTCAGAAGCTAACTTTATCTCCAGCACACAGTAATTTTGGTTTCTAGTAATGTATACATGCAAAATCCACCAGCATGCTCTCTACGCAATATTAATTTAACAAAATGAATACATAGCTTGAAAAGGAATGTGTCTTTACTCTTTTAGGCACAGCCTGCTCTTAGATATGTTTGAAAACATGGATCAAAAGAAAAACACACATCTAGGAGTTAAAAGGTGACAAACCTTACATAAAGTGTTGGAAAATGTGTTACATTGCCAGAAGGAATATGAGTACCAAAGAGGGCTAGAAAATGGATATGGGGTGGATGGAGCAGTTCGTTGAGTGCCTGGGAAGTTTGGGCAGCCATCTCAGGAAAGGGGTGTCTTGCTGAACCATGCTCTCAGGGGCAGCATCTGGGATTGATGCCCATCTTTTCTAGTCCCTTTTTAGATGACCAGGCTCAAAAATTGCACAGTTGGGTATCATCAGTGTGTGGTGCAACCCTACACCGTGCCGAGCCACCTAAGACAGGATCCTACACTTTATGTCCCAGACCCCATGTAACACTTGGGCAAATGCTTGGGCTGTGTGCAGCATCACTACAGAAATTACAAAAAAAATAAATCAGTATTATTTGGTGTTAAGTAGGCACTGTCATAAACCTTTGCCATTTCCTACTCCAAAAAAAACCCCACAAAAAAACAGGTGTCAGTGATTCATTGTTGGCTAGGTCTTAGATCTTCCAGAACAAACTTGGGTAACACCTGGGAAAATGGCATTGCTAAAAATATAAATACATGTCAACCATTTAAAAATGGCAATTCCTAAGCTAAAGAGAGTCAAGGACTTATCCAGTAGACAGGGTAAAGAACAACCAGAAAGAATACAATAAATACCTGAATCTAAACAGTGCTCACCACCAAATGATTCCAAGATTTAATGAGATTAATGAATACAACCTCACAAAGTCTACTGGAAAATCTGGTAGCTTTGTTGCAGGTTACAAACAATTCTTCGATGTGAATGAGGATTTATGGCCTTGCTTTCTAAATGGTAATAAATACTAGGGATGCTTTGATATTTGAGCATGCCATCTGAGATGCCCTTCCAAGAAGCTTGATTTTCAGGGGGTCAGTATTTCTCCCTTTCTGGAAGTCAAGGCTTCTCAGGTATTTCCACATTGCTGAGCAGAGTCACTCATGTTAGCACCAAACCACTCCTATTCTGCAGCCAGAAATGGTAAAGCAGCATCAGAAATGGTATGGCCAAGGTAGGGTGATGCTCTGCTTGAGCTGACTACCCAGGCTCAGAGCATCTTTTGGATCAGAATTGATGCCTGCAAGGTACCTGGCAGAAGTTGTAGCCACCAGTGCTAACTTTCAACAGGATGTCTCCTGCAGATACATTTTCTCATATTGGAAAAGACTGAAAATTTACATTTCCTCTTGAAGTTGTTAAGTATTTGAAATCTGCCACCAAGAGGAGGTTTTGAAATTGTTCAAGTGACTATTTCCAAGGCATATTTATTATACTACTTGCTTTTAAGCAGTTTTATTTTGCCTAGCTCATGTCATATGATTCATGAATACGTGAATAGAAATGATTTATTCATGTAAGCATACTTGGGCATTTAATTTCTTCAAGCAAAAATCCTTCTGTAGGAGGATAGCATCTTATATGTGCACATATCAAAGAAGAAAACACAGTGACCACATTAGACATTCTCAATTATTCCCTGAAGGAAATAATGAAAAGAAGGAGTTTTTGAAAAGGAGTCAAACTTTATGTGGTATTATACACTATCTTCTCTTTGATAAAGTTTAAAAAGCAATTGTGTCCCAGCTTTTCATGTTACATGTACATAGTTCTGTCTGCAACTTGAAAATGATAAACTGCAACCAGTGAACAGAAGGGGGAGATTTGCATCAATAGCCCTAGAGACCTGTACCTGAAAAGGGGGTATTTGTTTGGGACTCTGTCCATCCAACTGTGACAAATGAAGGCAAGAACAAGTTTATGTAATCAAGACCGGCATAAGAACATAATGAAGGCTGCAGAGACAGAGGGAGAGATGTAGAAAACACACACAGAGAATCATAGAATGGTTTGAGTTGGAAGAGACAAAGTTTATTCAGTTCCAAACCCCCCGACCATGGGCAGGGACACATGCTACTAGAGCAGGGCCTTCTCTTCTCCAGGCTGAACAACCCCAGCTCTCTTAGCCTGTGTTCATAGGAGAGGTGTTCTAACCCTCTGATTATCTTCTTGGCTCTCCTCTGGACTCGTTCCAACAGGTCCATGTCCTTCTTCTGTTGGGGAACCCAGAGCCGGACACAGTACTTGAGGTGGGGTCTCACCAGAGCAGAGTAGAAGGGCAGAATCACCTCCCTCAACCTGCTGGCCATGCTGCTTTTGATGCAGCCCAGGATACATTTGGCATTCTGGGCTGCAAGCACGCATTCCCAAGACATATTGAGCTTCTCATCAACCAAGACCCTCAAGTCTTTCTCCTCTGGGCTGCTCTCAATAATGTTAAGCAACATTACATCAATAGGACCCAAATATCAGAATATGAAATACAGTGTAAAATTAAGAGACAGCTATGTGACCTTTACCTATGTTTGCCTTGCTAGAGCAAGGAAATAGTTAATTTACTTCCTTACAAAGTAATCATTTCAACACTTTTGTAATTACTGACATATGCCTGTAGATATAACTACCATACAAAGGAGACACAACTTCCTCTTGTGCCATCTGCAGATCAAACACAAGACCGGCGATATGCTTCCCACACAGAGCAGTAAACCAAACACCATCTTCCTGTGTTTTTCCTCGCAACAGGTGCTCAGAAGCAGAGCAGTGTCCCCCTGCTCCATCCTTGGCAGTGCACACGAGGTTTTGTTCTGCAAAAATTAGGTCCTGCAGGGATGATGTCACTAATTTTAAAAGATCCATTTGGGCATGTTAAATGGGACATCGCTGGAAGACTCAGCGTTAAAACAGCCATTCACGAAACTGGGAAAAGGATTTCATGAGTCTTTAGAAGCCCACTTTGGAGCATAGATGCAGTTGCAACATAGTTGGAGCCATTACTTTCATTCAAGAAGATCCAAGTCCGCTATTCCCTACAGCACTGACAGATGGTAGGTTTCAGTATGTCCATGACTGAGCATCTCAGACTCAACTGAGACTTTCTCAGACTCTGACTGACTGTTTAAATTTTTGTGTGTTATGAAGGAATCTTACCCACTTGTTAAAAAAAAAACCCAAACAAAATCCACACACCATAAAATTACTCAAAAGTGTGACAGACTTCAAACAAACAAACAAAAAAATCTCTGCACGAGACCAACAGCAATAATTTCGTGAAGCCTGTGGTTGGCTCTCATTTTAGTTAGACCCCAACCAGAGATCATACGATTGTATCACCCACTCCATAGTGTCTGTTTTCACAAAGGATCAAGTCCAAAAGGAAAAGGAAAATTCCAGAATCCATCAGAAATGCCAGGTAGAAAAACAAAGCAAAATAAAACCATTTTATGATGAGCTGATATCCAGCTTCTCTTTCAAAATCAAGCTCTAGCAGTGTAGGTCACAGCTTTAGCATGAAACTAATTGAATATAGCATGAGAGGTGCTACAGCTCACTGGGGATCCATGCCCAGGCCCTCACAGATCACACTTTACAGGGGAAGAATGCAACATCCATCTGAGTGGGAAAGTGGAGGTCTGTACAGCTGCCACTCCGGTTAAGACATGGATAGGAGCATGCACCACACCAGACAGAGGGCTTCAGGCTCTCAGGTTCGCTTATAAACCTCTATCTGATGTGGGAACAACCATTGAAGATAAAAATAATTGTTAAGGGAAGATAGGTTACTTTCAAGTTCTTCAAAGATTTCTGCACATAGCCGCGAGTAAAATACAACTCTTAAAAGGGCAATCTGTCGGCAGCCCGTTACCCAAACGTGTTTCAAAAATGGTTACAGCAAAGCTTTCCACCAACATTTCTGCAAAAAATTGCAAGCTGCTAGAATAAATGTTTAGGTTTTCTTTAAAATAGTATGCAAAATAGTATGCAAATACAATTGCAACAAAGATAACATTGAGTTCAAGCAGAGTTGTGCTTGAACACAAATAGTTTTAATTTAATTCATGCCTAAATACCCTGGCCAAATTCTGTTCACAGCTATGCCAGACTGCTAAAGTATAAGGCAAATAATCTTAAATATTAACCTGTTTAGATTTTATCAGTTTAATGAACACCTCTACCAGAATCTAAGCCATGGCTTCAAACATGTCCAAGTGTAGCACTTCAAACCAGTTTCAAAGCTACCAGGTGTTCAGCAGGTTCATCCTTCGCTAAATAGGAGAATATATGTTACCTGAAAGTAGGATTCAAACCTGGATTTAGGCTGGGATTGCTCTGCAGGAACCACTTCACCTTTCTTTCTTTCTTTCTTTTTTTCTTTTACTTTCTAGCAATGTAAATACAGACAAGCACAATTTTATTATGAATTAAAAAACCTTGAGTGATAGCACAAATTCAAAGTATGTGATAGCTTCATCTCTGACAGAAACATTTTAACATTCATGCTTTACTCCTGCAGCAATCTCTTTTCAAGTTAGAACTTGTCTGAAACTTGAAAAACCTCACAACAGATAAAGAATAATTGGCTGGATTAACTTTATAGCTCTCCTTATCTGGGCAGTTGCCCTGCACAATTAAATAAACAGACATTTGGATTATGCTCTTTCTTGATGTGGGGTAGTGTTAGATAATGCCCATGACAGGCCTTTAGCTACAGTAAACTTACATAATTGCCATGGAGAATATAATGTCCTGTTACCAAGCCCTGATCTGTGTTTACCAGTGTTTTCCCTGCACTTGAAACTTCAAAGAGTCCTTGAAGGACTGGGACCTAAATTAGCAACTACAAACAAAAGGGTTGGGAAAGGAAAGCCGGGTTTTATGGCCGTGGAAGCAAACAGGACAATGACTTCCTTTCACATGTATCTGTTGCCTCTCTTGTGCATACAGAGTTTCCACATAACGCTTCTGAAGAGACACAAATTGAATGTTTCAGAGCATGGAAGATTCTGAGGAGAGATCTAAAGTATGTTTAGAAGGTACAGCTAAAAGGTAACTCCCCCCAAACCTGAAAGGCCCATCATAGAGTCCCCTGTTACCCTATAGCTCAGTCCTTACTCAATGCCCCATCTTGGAAGAGGTCAGAGAACCAAGCACCAGTTACACAGCCCATAACCTCTGCTTAGTTGAAGCTCTTTAGGATGGCTGCTGCTACCCACGCAGGGTGAAACAGCACTGCCTAGAGTGTGGGCTTGTTTATGAAACCCTGAAGGGTTAAAGCTCACCACCCTTCAGGGCAGTGGGAACTCTGCCACCAACATGAGTGGGTGCAGTGCTGGGATGTCAGTGCAGTTCAATTTCAATGGTAGTTTGGCCTTGCCCCCTTTGAAAGAAACATCTGTCAGAAACATCTGCCCTGTCCTCCACCCACACCCTGGCACTGGGATTTATTCCAGAACTGCCCCTAACTTCAATGGGACTTGTGCCTGAGTAAAGACAATGCTAATAATCCTTACTACATATAATCCTACTCTCTATCAGCCTTGCTTAAAGCATCATCTCTATAATGAAATATTACCCTTGATTTGACTAGCTAAAGGTATTTGCCTTCAGCGTGGTTGAGGCTAGTTTTGGGCCTCATCACATGGCAGCCGACTTCCTACAGACACCCTACAAAACACAAAAAAAATTACCCTTGCTGTTGATGACATCTACATCTTGCCACTTTTAGCCCCCGGTCAAGCTACAAAGATGAGTGAAAGAGTTTACACTGACAAAATTGGGAACAAAATTGAGTCCATCTTATAACTCTCTCTGCAAATGCTAGAAGTCTTTCTCTTTATTGTCTTCCAGATTTTGAAATGTGTTAGTTAACTAAGGGAACAGATCACATATGCCTTTTGCACTGAGTACAGTATATGTTCATTTTATAGCTATGGGTATTTATATCTTCTGATGTATTTACTTATTACTTTCCTGAAAAGGTTTTGAAATAAAACACTTCTATGTAACTAACTTAAACAATATTGCCAGAGAACTTTTAAAAGCACAAAGTTTTGCTCTGAAAAGCCCATCAGTCTTGTCTTCATAATCTTTATTAGTACCATTTCCATGATGTTATCACCTAATTGTTTTAAAAAGTTTCTAATTCATTACTCTAAGAGTAGCATAATCGGAAATAGACTAAAGTTTCTTTTTAGCATCTGCATTTGTAATAAAAAAAGTTTACATTTACAAAAGAAATTAGCCAAATTTGTTTTGAATTCACTTGAACATAGCTCTTATTAATCAGGTTTTCTGGAGCTGAATGATCTTAGTGTTTGACATCTGAAACTTCTGTGGCTTTTTGTCTAAGCAAAGAAAACAGTGATAATGGACAACTTCCAGCTGCAAACCTTTTTTTTTTTAATGACACTATACAGGTTTTTGATGAATGAGGACAAGTTTTTCCAAATTTTGATTCAGTGATGTTAAAGAAGGCATTTCTTAATATAATGAAAGCAGAAGCTTTAGCCTTACAGGACATTTTAACTTGCTTTACAAAGCTTTAAGCCCTAAAAATCCTTAAACACCCACCCACACTCACTCAATTTTAACCCTTAAATTGCCACATGCAATAGAAATGCAAAAAAGAAAAACATCACATGCTGTAAAGAGGCTTAACACTGCAATTCCCTGGGATTGGTGGTTATTCTTACATATTACCAATTCGGGCTAGCCGCTGACCCAAGGATGCTTCTATTGACTCCATGGCATGGAAAGAAAAGCTCTTGACTGAGTTAATTCTAACAGGGTAAATACATTTACATGCACTACATTTCAGTGCATTATATGCCACTGATATATTTTTTCCGAGTTTGTAAGAGCACGGTAGTTTCCAAACACTTGCAACTCTGATCAAAACTGTGCACTGCTACATTAACAAGGTATTTGTCTTTATATACAAGGTGGAGAGTTATATATTCCTACAAGAACTCAGGTTTATGTTATTTGGTGAAATATAACTGCAGATGGAAGAAATAGATGATTTTCCTTCTTCATCCTCTTTTGGCAGCTGCTGTTTTGATCTGATCACTGGCCCTGATTTGTTTCCTGCTCCAGCCAGGGTTCAGCTCTGCTCTGTAATTCCAAGCAGATGAGCCAGAGAGTCCAACCCTGTAATTACACCTCCTCTCTTTACCCTCTAACTTCAAACCTCCCATTTCAAATTCTACATCTCAGATCACAGAGTTTTAAAGAACACCTCTGGCATCCCGTCAGGTCTGGATCAGCTAAACATGTTTCTGTGCTCTCCAGATTTCATAGCTGAGCTGTGAGAAGGGTATAAAATCCCCTCCTGGGGAACAGAGTCTCCTCCTGTTTCTTTCTCAAAACAAAATACACCATCAGAAGCCCATGCTCTTTATTATTTATTAAATACCATCTGTGTGCTTAGCACTTGTACAAACATAGAGAGAGAGAATCCCTGCCCCACAAAATCAACCCCAGGAATAGCTTTGAAATCCTTACCCCAGCTCACAGATATCCCACTGATTCCATGTAGGTCACTTGCATTTTAACAGTTAAAAAAAAAAAAATCCTGTTTTTACAAGCTTGGGGTCCTAAGAAATTTAACTGAAGAATGCTGGATGCTACAAAGGACTTCAGAATTAGGAACACTCTTCAAAACGATGCTATAACTGAGTAGCTTGAGTCACACTTTCAGAACGATATCGCACCCAGGTTTTTCAAATCTGGCTGCCAAATGTTAGACATACCTAAGCAGCTCATTAAACAGCCTCCTTTTCAAAAGTTCCTCTTGAAGAACACCAAGTTTCTGGAAAGATGGGTTATTTAAGTGCATAAAAATCGATTTACAAGCTGAACTTTTAAGTTTAAACAGGATGCCTTTTCTCAGTAAAATTTTGCCTTCTGTGCAGTTTCAGAGATGTCAGCCCAGGGCTAAACTGAGAGACTGTCAAAGTGGGACTGTGTGCAATAACACCCGGAGTCTCTGTGCTCTGCAGCAAAACAATTTTAGTTGGGCATAAGACCCGGCGGCTGGCACACTCTGCTGCCGGAGGCTTTCCAGATAATACCTCCATGGCAAAAGATCTCTTCTCAAGAAGCGGTGGAACGCGGACCCCGCAGGGCGTCTCGGCGAAACTCCCTGGAGTTCGGCAGAGCCAGCCCTTGCCCGGAGGCGAGTAAAGAAACTGTGCGTGAGGCGCCCGGACCAGCTGCTCCATCCAAGCAGTCACAGGCGTGCAACATAATCCGCCGACACTCACTTCGGAGCGGGGCTCTTTAGGCGCGGCTTCACCCACCTCGGTCGGCCGCCGCTCCGCTGCGCGGGGGTCCCGCCAGCACAGCGCTGTAGGCAGAGCCACCGAGGTCTCGCCATCCACACGGACCGCTCCTCTGCCAGGAGACAGGTCCAGTCTGCTCCCCGTGCCGAGCATATGGGACCCAGTGCTCACGGCCACGACGGGAAAGCGCACCCACCCGCGACCCTCTGCCCCAGCGAGGTTTTGGGGCAACCTCGCAACCCAGCCGGCTTTCCGGGCCACCCCATGGGCCGAGACCCGCAGGCAGCCGCCCCGCACTCACCGTGCAGCAGCAGGGCTGGGAACAGGTACCGCATCAGGCAGCCGTACGGGGCGGACATCTCCCCGCCTCGCAGCGCTCCGGCCGCCGCCACCTCCCGCCGCGCCGCCCGCGCCTCAGCGCCGCCGCGGGCAGCCCCCGGCCCGGCGCTGGGGGGCAGGCGGCTGGCGGGGCCGGGGGCCGCCGAGCACCCTCCGGGGCCGGGCGCTGCCGCCGCTCCCCCTCCTCAGGGCTTCCGCCCCGCACGCCGCCGCCTCCGACCCGGCAGGGCTCCGGCTCGGCCGCCGCTCGGTGCCCAGGGATGCCCGCTGCTCCGCCGCCGCTTCCCCACTCTTCTCCGCGTAGCGCTACGACGGCTCCGCTTCATATTTCCCCTTCCAACAGGAGGAGGAGGAGTGGCCGGGAGGTGGGGACTCCTCCCGGGGCGGGGCGGGGTGGGGGTGTCTCCGCCGCTGGGTTGACGGGCGCCCCAGGCTGTGCTCTTACGGGGGGGGGAAGGGACGCTCGGGATCGGCTGGAGGGAACAGAACGGGACGGAGCGGGCACCGGGCATCCCGAGGGCTGTGCGATCGGGCGGTGGGCGGGATGTGCCCGCAGGGTGCTGGAGAGCGCGTGGGAGAGGGGGCTGGAGGTGGCTGGTCCTTCCGCGGCGGCCGGCTGGGAGGTGCCGACGGGGTTGCGGCTCCCGGGGCCGAAATCCCGCTTCCTTAGCCGTGCGAAGCGAGTCTTTGCCGCCGCGACCGTAAGCTGGAGGGAAAGAAAGTTCGTGTGCGTCCTCTTTTCGAAAGGAAACCTTTGTGTGGTTGCTGTTTTCCACGTAAATCAGGCATTTTAAAAGCTAAAAATGGATGTCAAGGATGCCTTTGGTGCTGCACTCTCCTGCGTGCTTTTCCCCATGTCTGTTGATTAGTTTTGCTTTTTTGTCTAGTCTTGGGCCCTGGTCATGCAAACACTCATGCAAAACTTAATGTACATGTGAGTGACTCATGTGCCTGAGTTTAAGCACAGGACTTTCATTATTGATACCCTCTGGACAGGGACATCGTGTTTTCCAGCTTGTGTTTGGTCTCGTGGGCTCAGTTGTAGGGCCTTATGGCAAGGAATGTGTAACAAATTGGAGGAAATTTTGAGAAAATCAACATTACTGAGTTTTGAACAGCTTAACTGAGCTAAAGTGTTTACACGCTGTGTGCTTAAAAAGAAATACAAACAATGTTGATTCCTTCCAACTCTCTTGAGAGGGAAGAATAAACTTCTTCCTCACTTACATAGGGAGAAAACTGAGACAGAAACACATAAGCGATGAGTCAGAGTTAGCGCTCTGGTGCCTTGGATTCTCAGTGTTGCGCTTGTGCCTTCACACAAATGTCTTTCAAGCCAGAAAGGATGGTTTCCGGAGCACTTGGTGGCGGTCTGTACAAGCCTGTAGTGATCAGATATCCTCTCAGTGACCTGGATAGAAGTTGACAGAGAAAAGCAACATCCTTCAAGAAACAGATGTCTATGAATATAGTTAATTAACACTGGATAAGGCTGTAGAAATATCCTTACCCCACGTTGCTTGCTCATCATCAGCCAATTCCTGTAGATGCCACAGAGGTGTTTGTGAGGCGGGTGTGTGCAGGGAGGTGATTCATGCCATAGATGCAGTGCATTAGGAAAAAAGCATTGTGTATACACCTGCCTGTTGTCAGGACTAATCCAGGGCAAAATTCTGATTTTGCCACTTGTAACAATCCTGCAGTGGCAGAGACACACAAGTAGTTTTTCTTCATCTGCAGGTTCAGTAAGTGAATGCGGTGAGCAAGAAAAACAACAATGTTCACTCAAAATGCAGTACAAGCATCTATGTTTCTTAATTATGAGGTCCCATGATGTGCTTCAGATCTGCATGTGCCAGTTGCCTCTCCTAAGAGAAGTTCCTGTCAGGGTTATCAGTGACATAAAAAAGAGTGTGCAAATGGACATTATAAGGAGCAGGGAAAGGCAGTGTGTATGGGAAAGCAGATTGCCCTGTTGTTGGCCGTGAGCACCAGATTATTGCTAGGGAGTCCTGCCTGGTGGAAGAAGTCAGCCTAAAGAGTCTCACATGTTTGGCAGGCGTACAGGTAATATGGCATGTGTGTATCTTAATGTAGTTCACCTGCTATTTACCTAAATATAAAAGGTAGGCCAGTGTCACTGTGAGCACTAATGAAGGGCTAGTAGTTTTGAAGTATAGTTGTGTAAAAGTATAATTGTATAAAAGCAGCAACATCTGAAAGGAGAGGCTTTTTCTGTTTTACCATCCGCAGATCAAGCAACATAATTATCTGCAAAAAGATGAGGCTGGGGATCGCCTGAGAAAAATCATTTCTCCCAAAAGTCAGTTATCTCAGACGCTCGTGGTTTCTCCCCTGGGAAGTGACAGCCCCCATGATAGCATAACAAACAGCTTTTCATAAGAGGAAAGGGCAATGACTTCTCCACTGGACAACTTGGTAAATTAGGCTCCACTTGTGATTTACTATCAGTGCAGCTTCAGATGTGGTAATAAAATAAAATGAAAACAATACCCAGTGGGCTCAGACATGAAACAACTTGCTAAAAATGACACTTTGTCTTTTACTTGTATTCTATTTTCTTGTTTTTGTTATTTTGAGGATATGGTTTTTTTCAGCCTGATGTATGATATTTTTTTTAAATATCCTCAGTCCTACTTGTTTCATTACTGTGCCCATGTTCAGAATGTGCTGTAATGGGAAGCAGTGACAAATAACAGCTCTTTGCACTTTGATCTAAGCAGCATGTCACATCAGTGCTCATTAAAAAGTGTATTAACCAATCCAACCATGACTTTCTGAACTTGGGCTCCTGGGGTGTATACTTAATGTAGGTATAATGTAATATCATTTACAAAGGCATCTCTCAGCCGTATTTTCAAAAATACCGTAGAGGTCAAAGCATTTCAAAAAGGAAGTTGTCAGCAGAAGTTTGCACAGAAAGGAGCTGTGTTAAAAAAAACCCAAACCTGATGGGAAATGTATTTTGTGGCTGGGGCCCTCTGCAAAAAGTATTAAAATAGGAAGAAAACTAACTTGTTGGACTTGTTGTGTGACACTTCAAAGATCTAGGCATATCAGCATAGCACTTGTCTAACTAAAGTGCTGACTGGTTGGCTGGCTGCCAATGCCAATCTGGTAGTGAAAGATATTTNGAGAGAGGGGATGGGAAAGAATGGAGGCAGAAAGCATTTGGGACACTTTATGCTATGGAGAGGAATGAAATGGGGCAGCATAGCTATGATTTGCTAATGGCTACATTATGTTTTAAAAAAGGCAATATGTTCTTTTGAATAAGTCAAAGGAGCGGGGTGTAAAGATTTATTGGAAAGGAGCAGAGTGGCTAATTCTCAAAGAAGAAAGCATCTGTCAGATTTCTGTTTGTGAATTGTCCATGACAAATTAATCAAAATAAAGGATGATTTGGAGAGAAGTTTTCCTACATATCCAGCTTGAGTTAGGCTCTGCAAGATGAGCTTGGAGCCTGTCCGATACATAGAAATAGTCACTGTGTGGCTACTTGTTTTGTCTTCAGCTGCTAGAGGGAGAAGTTAATCTTTTTTGTGATGTAAAACAAATGGTGATTGGTTTGTTTCTCCTTTTAATTTGGATTAGTTTATGGGGGTATAGCAGGTTTATCCATTACTTCCTCTATCAGTTTTATATATTTAGAGTAAGTTGTTTAAGCTGCTGATATTTTTCTTATTCTTTGTTAAAAGAGTGATTGAAGGAACCTTTGGCAATATTTCCTAGGTGTTTGTGTCCCAGATTGTGCGGACTATTTCACTTGCCCCTACCAGAGATTTGATCTTTGGTACAGATACTGAAGCCAATGGAATTTTATGATTGTTTTAAAGGATGTTGAATCTGGGTTTAGTTTTCTCAGGCATGTACCTGTGGTAATGCTCTCCTGCAAACCATGGCTCTGAAATGGTAGAGTTTGCTGCAGGGGTCTATCCTTTATTGCTTTTCCTTTTTTTTTAGCTAGATAACTAGTCTGAGAAGTATATTTTGTAAATGAATTCATTGTAGTTATTTAAGACACAATAAAATGAAGTCCTGTTATCTAGTAACAAACATAGAAAATATAGACCAAGCATAGTAAAAATGAAGTTATTGTGGCCATTGTCAAGGTAGGTTCTTTTCCCCCTCTTCTTTTCAGATACACACAGAGACATGCATGCACAGAGGCAAACACGGAGCCCATCTGCTAGAATAGACTTTCTGGTTTCACAAAGACGAGATTGTTATCTGGAAGGTTTTTTTTTCAGTTTTCCTAGAATCGTTTGAGAAGTAGTTGGGAATAAAGTTATAAAATGACATCAGAGTAGACCTTGAAGAGCTTGGGCCATCCCAGAAAAGAAAATAAAAGAAAGATGTAAATAATTCACACAAAGCAAATGGCTTTCCACAAAATAAGCTCTCTCCTTCTTGTTTCTCCACTTGTTTCCAGCATTTAAAATGTGCTTGTCATTTGATTGTCTCTGTGTAGAATTACTTTACTACAAGCATGAACAATTTCATGGTGCTGTTGCTGCAACCAGACCTTTAGGGCCAGGTCCAGCTCCCAGTGAGCTTGGTGGGGGTCTTGCCATTGACTGTAGCAAGGGCTGGACCAGGCCACGGATAAGGCTGTTGAAAACACCAGCTGGAGCAGCTAGTACTTGTATGTTGATGGCATTCATCTGGAAGCACAGCAAACAGGGGCTGAAGGTATTTCTTCATCCAACATATGTATGGGCAGCCATCCTAACCCTCTCCAGCTTTGCCATCCATTCCTGGCACTCCAATACCATGGAAATGAGTGTGGTAAAAATGCCTCCATAAATGTTGTTTATGCCTTCTATTGTTTGCACAGTGGCTCTCTGATGTTGTGACTTAAAAAAGAGCAAACCGCTTCACATAGCTAAACCAGCAGATTGAAAATCTCTTGTAGTCTGGGCAAAAATGCCCTTCATATATCTTGCTTTGCAGTGCTGTGTAATCAGTCAGAGAAAGGACGATTTCCGTCACTGAAGAAAAAAGAAAACTTCTGGAAAAGTTTAAACATACGTAGAGTGTTGTTCATTACTGCTTGTATTTTCTCAGACTGAAATTAAACTTTGATTTTGATTAATTTCTTAGAGAAAATGGAAGTTCTGGCAATTATTTATAAACTATCCAAAGAAGCAGATTTCATATCCAAACTGAAAAATGGAGTAACATGACCTGCTAAACTTGTGTAAGAGTCTCAAGTAGCGTCTAATGCACCTGGGAGCTACTTTCTTAGTTTATATTATTCGGGTAGTCCTTTTGGGGCCAATGCTTCTCCAGGTTAATAACATCCTTGGGGAAATGGGATTTTCATCCCTCACAGATCACTGCCAGTGGTCTTTGTTTCACTTGGTAAAGTTCTGCAGCAGGGGAGGGACAAAGAGTGGGAAACTGAACCTGTTCTAGGCAGCCCTGTTAGAGCCGTTCCCCAGTGAGGAGAGGAGGAAGCCCTCCTGCCCTTCTCACAGCATCTGACCTGAGTGGCCAGCTGGACCAGATGGAACTTGAGTGTTGCCTTGAGGGAGCAGGTGGGAAATTTTCTCTCATGGTTTTGTTCAGTGTTTGTATTTGGTGGTGATTCTCTTGTAATGTGCCTTAGATACACAGATGACCAAACAGAAGTTGAAAGTATGACCCTGTCTCACAGTACCCCTGGATTTTTGTAGCGGCCCTTTGGCTGGCTTGTATCCGGTCTCATTCTTGTGCTAAGGTTGGTTTTTTCTCACTCTGATATTACAGAAGCCTCTTTCAATCTTGATCTTGAATTACAGTCTTGGCATTCTGCAGGTATCTCAAACGTACCCACACTGCAAGCATTTTTTCTTTGTTCATTAGGAAGCTGACTTTTGTTCAAAACATTCACCGAATTTTAGGCTCAGGGTCCTTGCTTTCAAAACCACTCATATGTTCAAGCACAAGTCCATTTTATCAAAGCTCATTCCCAAAGGGGGCTAACCAACATCTTTCAGCAATGACATAATGAAGGTGTCATTGTGGCCACCAGTGGCACAATTGGCTTCAAAAAAATATAAAAACATATGTTTTCCCAAGTAGTTTGAAAATAAGGAGAAGGGACAAAAAAAAAGTGCAACAAGAGGTCTTGGAGAGTTACCATGTATAGTCTCAACAGCCAGTGTGGAACAGAAGCCAGGGACAAGCCTCTGCTCTGGTTTGATGTGCCAGGACAGTGCAAGCCACTTGGTTTCTCAGGGCCTCAGTTCATGAAGTTATCCACAGATTTGTTCTTTTTTCCCACTGTTAGGGAAACTAAAAGCAATGCTTATACAGTATGAACTGTAACTTAAGGTAGGAGTTGACTCACAGATAGAATGGCATAAAATTTGTCTATGTTCTATATGCCTAAAATCTATGAAACATCTGGATAGTGCATTATCCATGCATATGCTCTTCAAGTCCATACACAGCCAACCAGCTTGCTGACTACCTGAATTAAACTGCAACCTTCCCAGACAATTCTGTCTCCAGCTGTAAGGTGTTCTCTAGACTATCTAAAAGCTGCCAGGTTTTGTAGGGAAACTGCTATCTGCTTAGAAAATATTACCAGCAGCTTCCTGGAGAGAAGCTCCAAGTTTCTCAGAGCAGTTGCTGAATTACAGTTGTAGGTAATAAAAAGAGTAGAGAAGAAGGAAAGGAAAGATACTGACCAGATGAATTCTGTCTCATTTCTTTCCTCTCCTGTTTCTGTGCTTGGAACAAGAAGTAGAAATATAACAGCCATGGTGTTGTAAGGCATGTCTCTGTTTTGTGTGGCTGATGATATTTAAGGTCTAGAAAACAGCTTGTGAGTAACTGCTCAGAGTAACAGAGGGCTGCTGTGTCCCCTTTTGCATCTTTGGCTGTCATAAACAGTGCCAAGCAGTTGCATGGTTTCTGTGTCCAGAGGATCACAGAATCACAGAGTCATTTAAGGTTGGAAAAGACCTCCAAGATCATTGAGTCCAACCTTTGACCAAACACTACCTTGTGAACTAGACCATGGCACCACGTGCCATGTCGAGTTGTTTCTAACACCTCCAGGGATGGTGACTCCTCTCAGGGCAGTCCATTCCAATGCTTAACAACCTTTTCTATGAAGAAGTTCTTCCTGATGTTCAACCTGAAACTCTGGTGGTGCAGGTTGAGGTTATTTATGCCCTCTCATCCTGTCACTGGCTGCCTGAGAGAAGAGACTGATCCCCAACTTGCTATATCCTCCTTTCAGGTAATTGTAGAGAGTGACATAGTCTTCCCTGAGCCTTCTCTTCTCCAGGCTCATGAACCCCAGCTCCCTTAGCTACTCCTCGCAGGATTTATTCTCCACGCTTTTCACCAGCTCTGTTGCCCTTCTCTGGACTTGCTCCAGGACCTCAGTGTTTTTCTTGTAGTGATGGGCCAAGAATTGGACATAGCATTCAAGATGCAGCCTCACCAGTGCTGAGTACAGAGGTACAGTCACTTCCCTGGTCATATCTCATACCTCCTGTCCTGCCTTTTACGTTTGGACAAAGTTGCAATTAACTTGTGTCAAACAGCACATAGAGGTACCTTTTCTTCCTGCAATGGGAGGTATAACAGCAGTGCAGAAGCCCTTTATCCCTATCCCATCCACTAGCTGTGACCCTTGCATCGCTCTTTTTCTGCCAGACACATGTACAAACAAATAAACACCCCGTGCGCGGGTGACCCGTGGAACTGTTTTTCCCATTGGAATAATCACAGTACTCCTATTATAACCACACGTGTGTGCGACTTACTCCTGGCAGATAATTCAGCAATTGTAAAGCTATCAAGTTACTAAAAATATCCCCTTCAGCCTGCTCTTTAATTACTGAAGTGTTCCCTATCACATTACAGGAAGAAAAAGTACATTTGGTAGTAATTGTCTGACGTGATAGAGTCTACACACAGAGCTCTCTGCTCATCATGCAAGTGTGGTAAACTCCCTGAGATATTTTTAAAGGAGACTTCTGCAAAGGTTGCCTCCATTGTGAATCAAGCTGCTGCTGCTGCTGCTTTCACTTTGGTCTCTGCTCTCCCAGATCTGGAAGCCAATGTGGTCAGAGAAAGCAGCGGTCTATGACTCCACATTGATGCATGTCTGGGGAAAAGAGTTTCCTTCTGACCATTACTGTGTGTGAAATGGGAGCGAGCTGCCTGTGATGAATGGAGCTGTTTGGAAGGAAGAGGAAGGGGTGAAGTTCCCACAAATTCCTCAGGTCATTTCAGAAATGCCTTGTGGACTTTCATTCTTCCATAGTGGGCACAGAGAAACCCAAGCAGTGGATAGGAGTTAACGCTTCTCTCACAGAGTGTAAAACATAGTTTGTCTTGATCTAGCTACTGTATATTTTTATAATTGTATTTTATGAACATTGACAGTAGTGTGATTACTGTTTTCTGGAGATGCCACCACAACAGGGTCCGCATTCCTATGGGCTAACACCTCTGAGGAATATAGGAGAAAGGGAAGAGGAGTACAGATGTTTGGATGCAAAGGGCCCTCTGCAGTGTGCTCCACTGCTCTCAGACTCTCTCCTCACTTGAACATCAAGATTGGGAAATCAAGAACTTGAGAGAAATGCAGTTTGATTGCTCACATGCTTTCAGGGTTGGCCATTGCCAAACTCTTGTTACTCAATCTTGTAACTGTCTGACATGAGTCTGTAGGTGTTTATGAACTCCCTAAACTTTATTTTACATTGCTTATGCTTGGTTTTGGGCATCTTAACAGTACAGAAGTTTGCTCTGAAGAGCTATGCATTCCTTATTCACTGGCAAAATGCCCTAGATATAAGCACTGGGGATGCTTCATAGTGTGATAAGCCGGATAGCTTGTATCCCAGGAATATTGTATCCTCAAATAAAGGATGGCAATTAACCTACTTTTTGCTGACCCAGATGACCCACTGTGTCCTTCCAACCTTGTCTTGTCCCTTCCAACCTTTCCCATTCTGTGATTCTGTGATAATGACAATATTTATCCTTTTACTTGTTTGTTGTTGTTGTTGGTTTTTTCCAATTTTCCAGCAAACCTCTACCACCAACTAAGTTGTTCCAGGTTTTGTCTAGGTTTATACAGTTCAGAACTTTTCTCCTTCAGTCAGTGAGAGTTTCACCTCTCGTTTCAACAGAAGTGAGGTAGATTGTAGAGCTAGTGACAAGCCCTTTATAGTTCACTCTGAAAGCAAGTGCAAACAACTAAAAGAAATGTCTTAATAATTTGCATGTTGAAACTTACATTGCATAAATGTGCCATTAATATCATTAATATCTTCCTGGAGATAAGATGCAATGAACTTCTTTGAAGATGAATTGCTCAACTCGCCCCTGGCATGACTTCAGTGGAATCTCACCCACTCCTGACAGTGATTGATTTCGTCTGGAGAACTTTCCTCTGGGAGTCCAAGATGTCTATCTTTTCAAATCCACACAATCTAACATCAGAGAACTCAGAAGCAGGACTCTCAAGTTCCAGTACTAGCTCAACCATGAACTAGCATTATGCTGGTTATCTCATTTAATTTCTGTGGGCTTAATCATAAATCTTCCAGGCATACTTATTTCTTGCAAAACTTATCAGAATCTCACTTTGAAAGGTGTACTGATGAAAAATTTAAATATCCACAAATTAAATACTTCTAAAATAATTTGCAAGTAGGGAAGGAGATTCATTCCCACAAAAAGGAAAGGAGGGGATGTTCCCTGAGGCTGTTGTATAAATTTTTGATCATGTCTAATATGGTGGAACAGCAGAGAAATATTCTTGGGGTGTTTGTTTGCAAGAGAAAGGAGGTCCTGTTATCAGCTTTCTCTGTTGTTGTGTTGGTGTTTGTCTGTATATACAAAATTTAAAAGCACTACTTCTGTTGCAGAAGTGGCAATAGGTCAGGCTTGAGCATGAGTTGTGATGGGCTGCATTTAAAATTTGTCACATTTGACATGGAATGAAAAATTCTCAGTACAAATGTCAGCTTTAGACAACAATGCCAACATTTTAATCTTTTATGTTAAGTGAACAACTGTGTTTCTTTAACCCACTTTTATGCCTCCTTGATGCTAGTTCAGATCTGTTTGGGGCCTGAAATGGCTTTAAGTGTTCATTTTCAAAGTCTTAAGTTTTAATGTTTTGGAGGCTTTGCATCTTGCCTCCAAGAATGTATGAGTATTGAGAGTGGGAATGGGGCCACACTGACAATTCAAGGAAATTTGCCTGTATTGCAGCAGTGTAACATAGACTTTAAGAGTGGAATCTTCTGCTTTCATACCTCCACTCTCTTTTCATACCTTGACTTTATGTTGTAAGTGCTTGGGGTCCTTTTTCGCTCTGTAATGATAACACTAATGGACCCCTGGTCTAACCTGACCTCTTGTTTAACGGAAGGGCTTTAATTAACACTGCAGTCACTTGTTGCTGAAGTTGAAGAAACTATGATTTAGCTAAATAGCCTTAGACATTTGACAGAACAAAGACAATTCAAAACATTCATAGGCAAAACCATATTTTATTATAAAAATATAGGGAAGTAGCACCTCAGAGATTTGGTGACAGTTAACACTTAGACAGATGTGCTAATAAGAAAAATTTTACAAGCTATTTGTAAAGATATATTTATCTGCATGTGAAGGACACTAAGTAAATTGCTGCATCTGAAGACACGTTAAGTAGAATGGGGTACACTTTATCATACCAACTGCATTGTATTCTCCTGTTACTATTTCTCTTCTGCATATGAATATTAGTGTTAAGATACTTAAAGTATGTCCTAAATATATATCTGTTCTGATATGTGTTGAGATATATATATATGTGTATATGTATACACGAATCCATACTTACATATATATATATATGTATCTATGCCAAATCCTTTTATGTCTGAACTGTAGATTGTGTCACAAGATTAAACAGCTTGGTTTTGTAAAACTAAAATGAAACATCTGTTTGGAAAGGCCCTGGCATTGTAAGAAATTTTTGCAGGCTGTATCTGCATTCAGTGAACATTAACCCACATAAGTTTTTATAAGTATTTCAACTCAAAAAATCTCATTACGTACATTCAGAAACTGAAGCTAAAGGATCTGTTGAACTTAAGCAAAGATTTCTCCTGAATTGCAGTTGTTAAGTTTGCGTAACCTTCTCTATGGTAATCTGTTGTTTCCAGTGGCTCATAATTTTCTGAGCTGTCTTAGCTGTCTCCCTCCTTTAAGGTGAAATACATTTTTAAACACTTCAGCAAGAAATTATTAGTTTTTCACCACTTCTGTTAAATGCAAGAGAAAAATTTCACCTTACTTATCAGAAAATACTGCCTGTGAACCTAGTGAAGGGGCCTGGGGCTAGAACAGGGGATCTGGGGATCGTAGTCCTTCTTTTACAAGGAAAGCAAGTATCTTTAAGAAATATTTACTGAACAGGCAGAAAAATGTGACATCCATCCGAAGAATAAAAATTAGTGAGCATTTAAAAATAATCTACATTATTTGTCCCAGGTCTTACAGTCAGGTCTTGGTACCCAGGTCTCTGAGATGCTCAGCACTGTTGTGTGTACAAGACATTCTTGCTTCTTAGATTGAAATGATTCCAGATTCTGTTCAGTTTTGTTTCCCGGTGAGTAGAGGATATATTTATGCATCTGGAACAATCCCTTTGTGATCTACCAGGGAAGAACACTTTGTAATTGCCATTCTTTCTTACTGCTGTTGATAGAGAGTCGCTGCCTCATGTACTGCTCACAGCAGCACTGGAGTAGCACAGCGGGCAGAGGTCTGCTTCTCCTCTGGAAATCAGATCTCTTCATGTTACACTTTATCTGCCTGAGTAGAAAAGAAAAATAGAGTAGAAAAATAGCAAATTGCAGTTGTGAAAAATTTCACAGTTCTCCAGCTATAACTGTCCTTTAGTAAAATGCACAAACAGGGAAGCATGAGGGATCTAGTTCTGTGGGCATTCCAGAGTGGGGCAGGTTGGGTGTCAATGCAGTGTGCCATTTGCCTTTTGCAAATAGGCTCAGCGAGGCAGAGGGACTCTTGCAGCCATTCCCACTTTGTACATCTTCTTTTGCATAGTTTGTTGCATCCTACTTGGGGCCTTGGAAAGATCACAATTTATAAGCTGCTCTGAGCTCTTAGTGAAGCTTCTGAGATTCTAGGAGTAAGGCTATTCAGTCTTTCACACAAGGTTGTGGATGCAATTATGTTGGACCAGGTCCTGGACCTTTTAGATGTACAGATATAGAGGAAACAAACATGAATAGAAGCTTTCAGAAGAGCAGAGACATAAATGTATACCATATTGGTCTACACGTGCAGGTGGGGGTCCTTTAACATCATTATGAATCCAAATGAACTGCACTAGGCTTCCAATGCTTGCCCTCCTATCCCTACTCTCATGTTCCCTCAACCACACAGACTAAACAATCAAAGTACAGAATTGCTGTTTTTCAATTTTAGGCCCCCTTCTTTCCCATATGCTTTGTGTTTTGGTTAGACAACTGGCTAAGACTTTAGAGGCTGGTTATTAGTATCCATGTGGATGTAATTTAACTGTCTTTTATTCCAGTCATGCTTTTATTGGAAGTTTAAAAAGATAGTGGTACAATAATAAAAAGAAACAAAGAAAAAAAATTTAACATGTGATTCCTTTCAGAAAAGATACATTATTCTGTGAAATGGTGGACCACTGTGCAAAATAAATCAGGCTATTAAAGAAAAAGAACTAAAAAAGAGAGCCAATCAATAATAACAAGTATTAGTGTCTAACAAATACTAATCTACAGGTTAGACACCACATACAAAATTTAAGTTCCATTCTAGCATGTGCTTGTGTTCTTGAATAATCTTATATTTATGAGAATCATCTATGAGATGAGGCACACCATACATTTTCATGCATGCACTCTGTAGCTCAGGCAGCTAAATTAATTTCGAGTGAGGTCTGTTGACTGTATTTGCTAAGTGTATTGGATCCAACAGTGTGGCACATGTGCTTTTTATGCGGAATGAGGCAAGATCCCATATCCACATAGTTTATTTCTGATGAAATATCATCTTATACATTTGTAAACATTGCTATTTCCCTCCTGGAAAGCTCCTAACATTGTGCATAATTTCATCAATTTCTTGCATAACCATTTCTGACATAGCACGTACTTGGGCACGCAGCACATGCACACGTAGCATTTAGTGAGGCCAGCATCAGCTGTGCTCTCATGGAATGATGGGTTTGCTTTTACTTGTGGGGATTTTGGGCTATGGAGTGACCAGTATGCTATGTGGAGGTGGAAGGGGCAGAGTTGTGCCTGTTGGTGGGAGACAGTCCCCTCATGGCACCCTCCTGAGGAGGCCTATGTCCTTCCTGTGTCACTGCTGGCATCTCTGGGGCTGGAACTAACCTGCCCTCATGGCGGGAGCTGGGAATTTCAGTCCAGCCTTCCTGAAGACGACATCTGTACTTTAACAAACAGGTCCTGGGAGAACTGAGCTGGATTTTCTGGTTTTGGATGCTTGTTCCAATCTGAGAGAGCAGTTGCTGCTTCTGGCTGGCACAAGCTGCTCTCTAGTCACCTGGTGATCCCAACCAGGGAACTGATCTGCCCAAAGCATAACCACTCCTCAGCCCAGCCACTTTTTAGCGTGAGAACATCATGCCTATGCCAGTGTAGTGTTAGGAAGGACTGGCCTAGGGTTAGGTGGTATCCCAAGGGGCATACTCTGTGGAAAGAAATATGAGGCATGCAGAGCACCATGAGCCCAGGACTGCAGGGAGTTCCAGGTGAAAAAGACTTACAGTTAAGGCCAGGGTTGTTAGTTGGCTTTTTCTGCTCTAGGGTGTTGTATGTATGATGGGTGAAGTGAAACAGATTTAGGTTTAGTACTTTGCCTATTTAAATGGAAAAGGTATGCATCATGTAAGTTGCATTTTAAACAATTTTTGGTTGACATCTTTGTTGTCTCATCAGTTTTCCAGAGTTGAGTATAGAAAGGTAAAAATATTGATTGTATTTTTTTCCTCTTTTTATGATCTTTTTCTTTTCAGTGCAAAGATAACAGAGAGAGGATCATGAGTTTTCTCGTCCTTTTGAAGTAGCAAATGTCAAAGCTTATAAAAAACAATAAAAAAAGAAATCAGTTGGGAATGTTTAAAGAACACAAATATCAAAACTCTATGTTTACAAAAATCACATTTTTTGATAGAAGGAAACGCTATTTAATTGAAAAAATGCCTGCCATCCCGCTGACTGAATTATACAATGGTTTGGTGACAGTTACAGAAATTAAATCCATAAAATCTAGTTCTTCATGTCAAGCAGACCACATTATCCCATGTTTTTCCAAGCAGAGCTAATTTTTAGTGCAGGATGTCTCAGTAGCATGAAAGGCTTATTTTGAGAGCCTTCTGAAAAGCTGACATTTGGAATCTGTCCAGGATAAGTGTTACTGACCCTTTTTAGGCTGAATATTTATTAAGTAAGCCCAGAGGATTTTTAGCTTGACCCTGTCAAATTTAGCAACAAAGATTGTTGTTGGATGTTTTGTTGTTGCTGCATTGGTGTTTTTGCTTTCAGTGTCTATAAATAAATTTAAAAGTGTCTTTTTTGAACATATGGTGGAATGTTTGCACGTAAGTAAATGAGACAAAAAGTTCACAAGCCCTGAATTTTTAATTACAATTAGACAAGCTTGAAAATAACACGGTTTATCTTGACAATCAAATATATTTACCCATTTCCTCCATAACTTCTGAAGTTTTCTCTGCAAGAATTTTTTTTTAAAATGCCTTTTTTTACCCTGTAGGACAAGATAATCCAGTGTAACTTGCCTAAAGCAAGGTGGTGTTCTCAAAAGAAGAGGGTTGGCAGGTAACTTGGGTATGAGATGGTTTAGATGTTAGCAAAAATCTGTCACTGAAAGTACTTTTCAGCATCAGAGATAGAAAATAGGAATATAGCAATGGCAAACCAGACACGCATCTAAGCTAGGGTCCTCTCTCTGATGTTGGTGAGCCATGGATGGCAAGATGAAAGAAGAATAGGGCTTAGCGCTTAGTGAGCAGTACTTGCCTGGTGTGCCAGCCAGTGCTTTGGGGTATAACATCCCCTGAGCTGGAAGTTGCATCTGTAAAATGCAACTTCCCCTGCAAACCTTTGTTTCATGAATTTGTCTGGTTGCTTTTTGAAACTGCTGGTATCCACAGCATCCCGAGACAAAGTGCTCCAGAGCTTAATAACACATCGCGTAAAGAGCCCCCACCTTTCCCTTGTTATCCACCTGCTACCTTCCCTGTTCATGCTGTTCCTTGGTTCCTGCACTGAGGGGACAGTGCTCCCAGTTTGCTAACCCTGTGACACACATGTGTGATTTATGGACCTCTGTTGTACCCCAACTCGGTCATTTCATCTCCAGTCTATTCTATTTAGTGATTCCTGGTGGGGAAACTGTTCCATACCTTTGATCATCCTTGTGACCTTTTCCTGAACCTTCCCCAGTTCAAATATATCCTTTCTGGGGTTAGAGGAACAAAACTGCATAGGCTATTCAAGGTGCAGAAATAATGCAGTGGCATACTAATAACAACAACAATTTTTTTGTCTTTTCTTTAAAAATCCCACTGTTTTATTTTTCTTACTGATGGCTTCCTGATACAAAACCTATATTTATGTGAACATATCCACATAAAGGATTGCACTCTAGGGGGGTAATTATCTTAGAAGCCATCATTTTGTACCAGTCTGGAGAGCTAGATTAGACCAGCCTAGCCGAAGAGTAGCAATAAAAAAATAATAAAAAGAGTTTCTTTCAAGAAAAATAGGGCAGGATCTTTTTCTTTTTTTTAAATCCAGAATGAAAAGAAACACTTCTAGGGCAATTCACTGAAATTTTCTTTTCATATTTTTGTTTCAAAAAGTCTTGCTTGGAAGTTTTCTTTGTTTGTCTTTCTTTACATTTTAAAGAAATATTATAGTGGTTTAGAGAGGATTCAGGAAGTTTCAGGCCAGTAACCTTACATTCAGACCTTGCAAAAGGCTTTGAACTAATGAAATAAAATTAAAGTGGAAGATCATAATATGCATTTGCAATGGGAAATTGTGCTGGACAAATCCTCGGGCTTCTTTGAGTATGTTAATAAAGTGCTCAGTGGATAAAGAAAAATGAGATAAAATTTATTTAGACTTTGAAAGACCTTTGACAGCAGCTATTAAAAAATTAAGGCATCACTGGCTAAAAGTCAAAGAGTTGTTATTACTGAAAAAGCGGGAAGGAGTCAATTTCCATCCATGATCAGTTTTCATTATTACAAAATTCTAAGAGCAGGGTCTGACAAGTTTTTGTACTAGGGCCAATGTTTCATGTATACAGTAATAACTTGGAAAGGATGGTGAGCCCAGAGGCAGTAAGTCAGCAGATGGCCCCCAAATAATTTAGGCTAGTCAAGATGAAAGAAGTAGATAGGAAGACAAAAACTGGGAAAAATTTGGTGAAGCTTAAGAAATCTACTCATAGCAAATGAAGTATGGCTAAATGTAATTTATAAATGCAGTATTAGTTATAAAATCAAAGGATAAATACAGTGCAAATGTACAGAAGTGTTCTGTGCACTGTAGACAGTCCTATGTTACAGGAACTCAAGAGAAACAGTGAAAAACATCTGCTTAGCATGTAGCTACTAAGCTGCTACAAGTAGCATATGCATTAGGGAAAGTCCTACCCATGCAAGAAATAAAAACTATTCAGGTAGTCAAATCACTTCTTTTAAATTGAAGAAGTCCCTGAACCACATAGGTTTAAAAGACAAAACATTTATAAAGAACATAATTTTGAGATGTTGCTTCCCTTTGCATAATTATAGTCGTGGTAACAGCTAGAAAAGAGTTCTGACTGGTGAAAACCCTGACTTTGACTAAATTAGTTTAATTATCATTGCAAGTTATTTGAAGATTATAAAGATAGCTATCTTTTCCTGTACCGATACTACTCATAAGTTTGAGAAAGTTCTCACATCACAGGCTTAATTTACTTACGATTTGTGAAATTGTTTCTGTTTTGTGACTGACCTGTGTAGCGATATAATCCCACTGATTGTCAAGTTAGGGGATAAAACCCATTTAGAATTTGTTTTTCCTCAATATGCAACCTTGTGCATGTCTCCCTTCTACAAACATTTGAACTAGTAAAACCCAATATCGTAAATATCCAGAGAAAGCAAACATAAAACAGCAAAAAACAGCTGTGAAACATTTGTTTACAAAGTTGACCAAATATTTGCAGACTTTTTTTTCACCCCCAGTATTCACTTTCCTGTGTAGGCACAGAGGTAGCTTTACTTCTTTATGTAGGCAATACATTTCACCTAGAGAATTCCAATCCCTTTTACAAACAACAAGCAACACGTAAACGTCAATTACATTGCTGTCAGCTGAACTGCACTTGCCTATGGTGTGAGGGAGGCATGGCATACCAATTAGATGCAACCTCCTTTAGTTTTGATAGCATGCCAATATTGTATCAAAGAGGCAAAATAAATGGTAGAAATGGAATTTGACCATCAGACTTAAATCAACACTCTCACTGCAATGAACAACATCGCAGATCTTTTTGTGGCTGCAAATGGCAAGCTGCAGCACCTCAACAAGACCCTCTGAGTGATTCACTGGGCCAGGGAGTGGTTGCAGCACTCAGATCAGAAGTTTGTCAGAAGTCCTGCAGGATCGTACAGACCCCTTCCAGCTTTCTTTTAATGTCAAAGAAAGTACGTAAGGCATTAGAGAGCAGTCACTGTGGATCATGCATGGGGCACTCAGTGTGTCTTCTTTCTTTTTCTTTCTTCTGTTCAGGTAGATTTGCTGCAGCTTGAATCAAATGGATTCCATTTGTCAGTTTTCAGGGTTGATGCAGTATCTTGCCTTAAATCTTGATTGACTTTTCACTCTGTGCTTTTTCCTCTGCAGCTGCTCGCAATTCTTTACTGTAAGTTGTCACAGATGCAGACTTTGACTCACATGCTTGCAAAGTGAATCAGTGGCAACATCTGTTCCCCCAGAGGGATGGGTGCACCAGCACTGAACCACACACAGCGCCAGTGCCTATGGAAGCTGGTATTTCCTGGCTTGCATTCTGGCAAGCACGTTCACTAACGGGAGGGGGAAAAAAAAATCAATCCATGCTTCTTGCTTTTGTGCATAGGTGGGAAGATCTCCCCTGCATTCAGAAAGACAGGGTCAGAGAGAGGGAGTCATGTGGCATTACTACAAACAAGCATCTGAAATTTTCAATTGAATCCAAGGTTCCCTTTATGGTTATTATAGTCAGAGATGGTATTTTTAATGTGTGGCAGATGTTCCAACAACCTGTAAGAAAATATTTGTTATTAAAACAAAAACATTCTGTAGGATACGTTTCCCCCTCTGTTGCTTTGGTGGACCTGCATAAGTGTACCTGAAGCTGACCTGTGTGGACATTCCATGTAGGACAGAATGTGGATCTTTGTGGGGTTCTACCAATCTGCAGTGACATCTGCAGTCTGACAAATAGAAGCATAGTGGGATTTTGGGCAGTTCAGAAGAGGAGATACCAAGAAGAGGAGATCATGTGTGAGGCTGATTAAGAATCAGTTTCAGTCCTAAATCATGGCCCGGGTCTTTAGTTCTTCTATGATCAGCTGTGTATTCTCCCTTAAAGACCACCTCTGAGAAACCCTCAAAATTCAATGGTAAAATGGGAGAAAGCCAGAGATGAATGTTCACAGAGTCAGGAGCTGAGGAACTGTTTTATGAGGAAGGATTAAAATGAAGGGAGGTTTACCAGAATGGCTTAGTTTCCCCTTCCTTCTATTGGTAATACAAGGAATACTGCAAATTGTGGGTGAAGTGATTGTGAAAAAATCGTGGCAAGGTGTGGTTTCACATCCTCTCTGTGGCTGCCCTCCTACATGGAGGTCTCGGTGGTCAGTGGAAATGTCCCTTTAATCCTGAGAAATCACAGTCTGGGAGAGCAGGCTGGCCAGTGTGAGACATCTTGGCCTACTTGTATTTTGAGGCTTTAAACTTCTTATTTCTATAGTTTTAAGGACAGGGATGCATAATGGCAAGACAATTATTCTCCAATACAAAATCTTGAGTTGAAATATCTTAATTCCTGGTGTGAGGAAATACAGGGCAGGCAGTGTGAGATCCCCATGGTTTTCTGGTAGGATCTGTGCTGAGGGAATCACAAGGGAATTACCTCTTTACCAGACACTGGTTTACAAACAAGAGGTCATGGTACTTAAGAGGTGGCTTGATAGGAAGTTGATTGCAGGAGTAGGGCTTGCAATCAGAAGTGGGGTCTTGAGCCTGGAAGTGCACTGGGAAGTGAGGTCATGAAAAAGTTGGAAAAAACTGGTGGAAAAAGTTGGGAAACTGTCCAAAGTTCTGTGTTTGGTGCACTGTTGCCCTTGGCCTCTCTTACACATTCCCATCACTGAGTCCCTGACTCTTCTACTGAGGATTAACAAACCCCTTCCTGATGCATGAGAATATTCACTTGAATCTCATTTCTTTGGTACAGTTTAAAACACTTGCCAGCAGGCTAACAACCATCTCTTTTGTCAGTGTGAGGAAAAACCTGGGAACTTTGTGATCAAGGCTATTTCTCATTTTCATGAAAGCAACAGGAAAGGTTTGAGCCACAGGGGAGACATTTAGAGTCAAAGAATAGAACTTGCCTCAGCAAAGTTATAATGCATATACACACAACAACCAGTAGAACCTAGAAATCACAGAGTCTTGTAGCACCAGACCAGATTCTCTCTGAGAATGATCATGCATAAGAAATAAGACTTAATAGCGATTTGTAATTAAAAAAGGCTATTTGTTTATATGTGCAGTTCTCATGAATCCTGTTTTTTCACAGTCTAAATAAAGATAATCTCTCACATTTTCCTCTGTTTTCCTATGTGTTAATAGAGAAAGTAAGGTAAAATACCTAAAAAGGTGGTGAGATGCTTAGTTAATATTAAAGCATTGGAAAGGGAGATTGTTCTATGCAAGCAAGAGAATAATTTTATATGCTGTTCAGTCCTTTGTCTCCATAGTAATTGTGACCATGTAGTTTATGTTTTATTAGGAATATTTTCCTGAATGTGTGATAAGATTGTTACCTGTACCTATTAACAATGTACTCTTATAAGGGGGCCTTAGAGGGGGTTTCGGGATCTTCAGGAGAAGCAAGTGAGGTGCAGGATTTCCTTAGAACTGCATTTAATTTATAAGCAAAATTTCTCTCCATATTTCTGAAAGTTTAAATGACACTTCTTAAGCAAGAAACAACAGAAACATCTCAGAGTTTCCTCGTCTTGAGTAATTATTTTAATTGAAATGTCGGACTGTGTTCTAATTTTTACACCAAAATGTCTTCAAGGCACAGAGAAGAGGAATTATTTGTGGAATGCAGCACCAGCCAAGTCTCAACACACACAATGCAAAGAATTGGCATAGGCTCACCTGGTTTGCGTGCAGGGGAGTGTCGAAGTGTAAGTTTGGCCGGTTTTTCTTTTTAATTCTTTTCGTTAATGTTACAGAAGAGCAAATCCGAATTGTTAATTGCCTGCTTGCTTTCCACATTTCTCAAAGTCAGAATAACTGCAGCTGTCAGTGGGACTTACCTTGTTGCAAACTGTATGGGACAATCCTCTCTCTCTCCTCTCTCTCTTCTCTCCTCTCCCCCTCCCTTCCCCTCCCTCTCCCCTCTCTCCCCTTCCCTCCCCTCCCTTCCTCTCCCCTCCCCTCTGCTCCCCTCCTCTTTTTCCCTTTCCCTTTTTCACCCACCTTACAATAATCATATTGACTTCTACAATTTTTTGTAGTCTGGAGCAGTTCCAACTGATCAAATGTATCACTAAGGCTATGCAAAGAATTGATTTCTTTTTCCTCTGGCGATGTGGTTAAAAAAAAAAAAATCAAGATTTTGGTTTGGATTAAAATAAATCTAGACTTTTTTCCAGTTTTTTCTCCCTAAGGAAGGATGACAACTCAAAATTACATTTTGTTGAACGAAACATTCTGTTCAACCCAAAATGAAACATTTAGTTTCCCAAACGTTTGCAAGAAAAGCAAAGGAAATGAAGGGATTCACAAAACTGGAAAATGAGGAGGAGGGTTTGGACACTTTTAACCTGTTCCAGAGAACTCTTCTGTTTTGTCACTTTTCAACTTTGTATAAATATTTATTGGAACACAGAAATGAGCTCAGAGGACTGTTCCAACTTGCAGGCTACCTACGCCTCCTCTTGTATCTATTTCCCTTGAAGATTTTAAAAAATATTTAACAAAAAGTAGACCAGAAGGCAGCACCTTCCCCCCATCCCTGTTCTGAAGCACAGCAGAGGTAAAGATGAAGGGTGAGTTTACACACACCTTCTTTACATGGCATAGCCTTTAACTACTTCTAACCTGTACAGCTCACTTTTCCTGTGCTACCGAGCCCCTGGAGCAGAAAGTGATGAATTTTAAGCCAGATCTCTGTTGCAAACATCCAAACCGTCAGGTTTTAGTGGGGCTCCCTCAGTCACTTCTGTCGAAGCTCTTCTAGCCCGTACAAGATTTTCAAGAACTGAGACATCCAGCAGGTAGGATGCTCAACTGAAAGGTGAGGAACCTGCAGTTCAGTTGTTTTTTAAGTTAGTGAATGGCCAGTGAAAATAGATAGCAGGACATATTGAGACAGATGTCCTGCCCTGAATATGAAAAGAGTTGATATCATAGGTGAACTTTTGGGAGGTGAGTATCATTGGTTAAATCTCCTCTGGCAGAGGAAGGGAACCCATGTTTTCTCACATCTAGCTGTTTTCTCACTGCTACAATAGCAGTTAAAAGTATACCACAACTAATACTCTCCTGAGTCTGGCTTTCTTAACTTTTCTTCAAGCCAAAATTATTTGGAGAATTTGACCAGCCTGCCCTTTGCTATATATATTACATGACAGATATTACACCAAATAGAAAACCTTCTTGAACGTATGTGAATTTACAGTACAAGACCAGAGCAAACAGTGGGCTCTTTAAGGTGAAATTCAGCTTTTCTTTCAGAAAGCTCTAGAAATCAAGAAAATAGATGGCATTTCTCTCAACACAAATAGTGGTCCATAAGCAGCAGATTTTATAGGGTAGATACCATATCTTCTAGGTATAATTTTGTACTTGGTCTAAGCCCTTGACCAAATAATCTTTGCTGAAGTTGCTTTCAGTGTTTGGGTGTCTATAGAGAGAATATTAAAGAAGAATAAGAGGAAATAGTCACTTCAAACTACTTTACTTATGAGGATGAGCTGAGAGAGGCCTGGCTTAGGCTTGAATAGCTTTTCCAGAACTGTACATTTCTATGGTGGCATAGTCATGAACATGGAAGCTTCCTGTGTTTTCCTGACACAGACAAGGAAAAAGGCTGAGACCAAGCCAATTGCTCTGCATGGAATTGTTACTCATCCTTTAGACTGTGGAAGCTTGCAGTCTATTTCCAATTCAGTTTTAAGAGTTCATTCTTGAGAAGAACTCTTACTGCATTTTTGTAGAAAATGGTAGCCATATATGTGGCTTTGTATATGCAGATGAAGAACTTTTGCTGGCAATCTCAACTTATGCTCAGAAAGTCTATTTAAGTTGAGCAAGCTGCATTAATAACCATCAAGTACTAGCATTCATAGCTTGAGGGTAAGCAAAGGGAGATTTTTAATTCCAGTTTTTTATTAGAGCTAGGAAATGAAAAATAATTTTGAAAAAGTGAGAAACCTTCATCTGTCTATAAAACGCCAGAAAATGTAGACAAATGTTAAAAGGGAGAAGCAAGCTCTGATCAAGTGTTCCTTACTAGGTCTCCACTGAATTTTCACCTAGGTAGCTGAATTGAGGACACTGAAGTAGACTGTTCCTGTATTGGTGACCCTAAATCACAAATACTTGTTTGTGTTTGTATTTTTACTTGTCCTGTATTGCAAAGACTCACCATCAGGACTTCCCTGTGGCATTAAAATACAAAATTTCCATATATTTCAGAAAAGATAAACAAGAAAATGGTCTTCTCCACATTTTACCACCATGGCTGAGTAAGTAGATACACATAATTTACTTTATGTTTTATATAGTATATATGTTTACAAAATACTAATGTACATGCCATGACTCACATACTCATATGTAATTATATTATAAAACCAAAATAATTTAGAATTGATCAAAACCTTTCATTTGACTTTGTGAGGTTTTAAACTCTTTTTAAAAACTCTTTAATGGGACAACTTTAAAGGAAAAAATTCCATTTTAAAACAAGAAAGAGAAAGAATACTGAAAATGTAAAATGAAACACTTTGGCCTGTCATTCATCTTTCTAAGATCTCACTGCCAAAACTATTAATTAAATTTCACCTATCCTGCCCCCTTGCAAAAAGTGATTTTCAGCACGTAAAATACTCACTGAGGATAGATAACCTAACCTACCCTAGAGACCTTATGCTGCACTCCTTTCTCTAGTTTGCACATGTTGTGTTTGCCGTTATTTGCGTGCTCAAGCAACTGCCCTGATATTCATTTATCCGTTGAGCTGCGCACAGAAATCTACAAGTCACACTCTTGTTTAAGCTTCAGAAGTTTAAGCACAAAAATCTATGATAATCATATGCTGTGACTACTGCTGAATTTGAACAGCTGCCCTAATAGATTTCCAGAAGCGCAGTGAGCAATGCTAATTTAGCTGCTGGTAGGGCCAGGCTATCCTGCCTTCAGTGACCTGCCTCCCATAGGTCTTTCTGTTCTGCTTCCTCAGGATCAGCCACACTGGTGCTGCTGGATCTGCTGAACTTCAAGATTAGGTCTGTGTGCTTGCAGAGGAAATTGGATTATTTTTTGCACATTTGTATGCTTGTTTTGTTTTCTGCTGTCAAAAACATTTTTTACCTGAGAAAGAAGGAGTTAATAAAAACAGGCTTTCTGCTCTTGAAATGTCAGCCACAGCTTCTCATCACCCCATGAAAAGCCCTCTTGTTTCCTTGCTCAGCTCCTCCTGAACTTCAAACAGTCCTATAATCCCTTTGACCTTAGAAGGTCAAAGATATATAAAAAGTATCATTCTTTGTGTAAAAGCACATTAATCATTCTTACCTAGCTCTTTATTCTCCTTTGAGGGCCCTGTGATATTTTAATTCAAGAACTACCTTCTAGCATTAACATATATAATTTCAACTCTTAAGCAGGTAAAAGAGGAGGAATCCTCTCTGTCCCCACTTTTGCTGACTCCCTGAGTACAGGCATCTAATTTATTTTCATTATTAATTTAATTGCATAATTTTAAACATTAATATTCACTCAAAATGCACATACATATGTCCAACTGCACTATAAATATTGTTTAATTAAAATAATGAGTGGAAGCAGATTTTTAAGTATGGTGCTCTCCATTTCTATGGAGTTGGCATGACTTGAAAGTCGTAGGACTAAATTCTGATGTCAATGCAAATCTGGAGTTTAATTTAGGTCAATGAAAAAATACTTCTGGACTTCCAGCTGAAGATAAAATTTGTTTTCCTTGAAGACCTGTATCCTGCAGTGGAGGGGGAAAGGGAAAATGAAGCAACTTTAGACAAACTTAATTAACTGTGTGGAGCCTGTCAAAGGTCAGGGTGAGATCACTGCGGGAAATGCAAGTGCAAGACTGAAACAACATTGGCAGTGGGAGTGGGAGGGCAAAGACAGCAGAAATGAGCCTTTCATCCAGGCATGGCTCCATGCTGGAGAGCCACCCGTGGGTGTCAGGGAAGAGCTCCTGCCTCCTTAGGTCCTGCCTCTGACAAGCAGCTCAATATGTGCTGATGCCAACAGGCAGTAACTGTCACATAACAAAATCATTATGCACGTGCTTGGTGCACTGCTGCATCAGGCCCAAAATTCAGAGCAGGCGATGGTGGAGTGGGCTGCACTGAGGAACTTTGGAGTTGTTTTGAGCCTGACTCGTGCTTTCTCAGCTACCCATGCTTGATGTTCTTGCTAGAGTAGCTTTTTTGAACTAAAACATCTGAACTCTAGTTCCATGAGCACTGTTGCGACTGGTGTTTGCATATTTGGAGCAACTCTACACGAAATGCTTGGAAAGGGAGTGCACAGAAGCCTTTCTGAATGGTGTGGTTCAAAGGAAAACCACACACTGCAGAAGTACATCAAAGTGTCATAGCTGGGGAAAACCCCTCGAGGTGATATATACTACCTTTTGTATTGATTTTATTTTTCTTCTGGATAAACAGAATTTTGTTTATCCAGCGTTTAGTGCCTTGCACTAGAAGAATATAAGTAGCAACCGACTGGCATGTCAATGTGCCAAGGGCTTATGTTGATGTCCAGAACCTGTCCCCCTTTTTCTTGACCCTGCTGTTTTGGGACTAGAAACCAATCCTGGGGACATACAGGAGCATAGCAATGTCCTGAAATTTGGGTGTCTGACACGGCTGTTCTCAGCTTCCTTCAGCCTTCCTGGCGTTATTCCAAGCTCAGCATAAAGCACTCACTAATCTCCTTAAAGCTTTGGAACAGGCCAATGAGATGATGAGAGAAGGACCACTCAAAATAGATGAAAAATCCAAGGAAAAAATTCCATTTTTAGTGCGCTGTGCTTCCCCAGACAGAAGAAAAATGCCTCTCACTGATTGTTGTCTTCTACTGGCTACAGAAAGGCTGCTTCTGAGAGTTGTACAGTTCCCTGAAATTTTTACCTTTCCTTCTCTCTGCTCCTTTCCAGGAAACAAGAGGAGTTGCAGCTCTGACCTTTTACTAGTGAATTCTGTAAGATGAAAATGAACTAAAATTACGGATTCATACTGGGAGGGCAAGGGTGCACTACTGACAAAATGTTATCTCTGCTGACAGCATGAACTGAGGAGCCTGGGCTGCTCATGCCATGGGAAATCATGTTTTAAGTCAGAGGACTAAATGGAGAATAGAAGGAAATATTGTACCTACAAGAGAGGTTCATGAGTGTAAAATTCTCCAGCTTCTTAACATGAGATCCTGCCATCAAATCTATCTCAGGCCATCAGCCCTTGACCCTGTCACTTGTCTTCCCAGTCCCTTGGCACCTATCACCCTTGCAACAAGGCTGCTTTCCAGAGATGTTAGTGATTGTTTGCCTAAGCTCAGACCCACGGCTCCCCTTCCTCCTGAGCTTGTTAGCCCTTTCCTCCCCATAGTGTGGTGAGGTCCAACCTCCTTCCTACTGCAACTGCCTCTTCTCTTTTCCCAGTATCAAAATTCAAAAATCCCAGCACTGCCACCCACCAGGACAAATAATCACAAGGGGTTCTTTCCCTGAATCCTTGCAAGGATGCAGCACTGTGCCCCGGGGCTGTCTCTATGTTTTTTTTGTTTTATTTTTATTTTCGTCTTCTATTATCTTTTAATTTTATTTTATTTTCTGAAGCTGCAGCTACTTTTGTCCTGAAAGACTTCAGGCATCTCTGTAGTCCCCAGGGATGTGATGAATTTTAACCTCCTACCTTCTGCACTGAACTTGGCTTTTTTCTACTCCCCTACTATGCACTATTTTGGCCACTGAGCCAATTCACTGTACAGGAGGGGCTTTTCCCAGACCATTTCTCATATATAAGAACTCAAAATCACATTATGAAAGACGTGTATTTACTGTTCTTGGTCAATAACTGTTTCTTTGTTCAAGCCTTGAGGGGCTTGGTGTCCTAATCCTGCTAAAGGTATCACCTGAGCTGGTTATGAATGCCCACCTGGCTCAGACATGGGATATTGGGCATGAATTTCACTAACTTACCTCCCAGAATTTGAGAGAGGTGGGTTGATAGTTCAAACCTGATTTGTGATTCCAGTCCAGCTTGGAAAACCATTGAAATCAAACCCTCCCTTAAGGTAGAAAGGACAGAACTCTCCTCCAGACACTTGCAGAGGAAAATATGTAGTTTCTTGCAGGTTTATGGTGTGTGGGTGTGGGTGTGGGTGTGTGTGTGTGTGTTAAAAAGCATAAAACTTAACCTAGGAACCGTCAGGCCAGGTGTTTTACCCGGTGTTATGGGTTTCAGAGTGCTGGCAAGCTGCGATGCTCTTAATGGACGTCCCGGGTTTCCTGCTGGGACAGAGAAATGGGGCATTTATGTTTTAGTAAAGAGCATTTCCAGATACACGTGTGAAAGAAAGAACTGAAGTTGTAAAGGCTTTGGTGAAAACTACAAAAATCTCTTGTTTATATATTTGAGAACAATGAATAGTTTATTCTGGGTACTTCGATGCGCAGAAAGGGTTCTGTCTAAGCCCTCTAGCTTCAGTGAGAGCTCTGACACACTGCCTGCCTTGTCCTTGCTCAAAGCCTTCCCAAAACTGAGAAGAGTGAACATAGCCAGAGACACGCCCCACATATTGAGCTCCTACCTGTTTCTGGTGAATATGAGAAGTAGTTCAAGAGAAGGATTTGAATTATGCTCCTCATCCAACCCTTTTGCTTTCTTTACCTTTTACGACTGGAGCAGAGCTAATAAGCCTGCCTATGGGAAAGGCTTTTCATCCATTACAAAGAAGCTGGCTGGAGGAAGCTGACAGTTCACTGGTATCCAGGAAGAGGTTGATTTCCTTCTTTATAAACATCTCAGAATAAGGCTATAGAAGTAATAAAATATTTAACCTCCACCTATTTAATTTCTTGGACACTCTGTCAGAAGAGAAGTGAGGGAGAAAGTCAAAGAATCACCAGTGTGCTGGTGTGCTGCATACAAATTGGATTATTTCTTCAGAAAGGAAAGGAAAAAGTCAGCCTGTGAGTATCCTTTGCAGGTAAGGAGGAACATCACACAACTTCTTGCTGTTAGATTCACAAACATCCACCCAGCCCAATTTCCTTTACTGGAGAGGCCAAAAACTTTCTGCTTCACAGATATTAGAAGGTGATTAAAGAAAGGATCTAGTACAGGATCTAGAACTTATCAAAATTACCTGTGACCTTGTGAAGATCTGCCTTTGTGCAGCCTGGAGAAAAATCTATTTATAATATCTGCCTTATTTTTATTTGGTTTCCTAATATTAGTCAGAATCATTTTACACCTGTCTTTTAGTACCCTGTCATGGAAAAATTATTCTGAATAATCATGACCTAACCAACAGCACCTGAAGCCAATTTTGCTTGAGTAGCTTTGAGCTGATTCAGCTGATTGTGGTACTGAAGAGGACGGTGCTTTTTCATCAGTCCCATACCCAGTTTACAGAGCCTTAATTTAAGATATTTGGGAGTGTTATAGCACCCACAGCTTGGATGCTTCCAACGAGCTTGGGCATGCAGGCAGGAAGCATCTCTCCTTCTTTATCTGATGCCACTGAAAGAGCCAGCAGATCCAGCCAGGGCGTGGACAGGGAGCTACATTTGTCAGTGGGGTTGGGTTTCTTTCGCTCAAGAAGAAGTAGTTCATGTGGAGAATAAGGACCTTCCATTCAGGAGATGCAGACAAAAGGAAAGGCAATGCCCTCATGACTGCCTGGGGTGGTGTACAGTCACTCTGTGATATTGCCAAATATTCAGATGTGTAACAGGGACCATATGCTGTGCAAGATGGGATCTGTAAAAATCCTCTCTTGGTCAACAGACTTGTTGGACTATGAAGATCAGTATGGAATTGAGAAGGAGAGGTACGGTAGCACAGGAAAGTATCAGAGAAGATATGATGAGAGTGGAAAAGTAATGTGCCACTTGAATGGTTAGCACTGTCTTGTGCTGATGCTGTCTGTTGCTAGAGTGGGAAAGGTCTTTTGTAACAAAACAGAAGACGTCTTTTACTCTGAGTGTTCAAGGTGGGTCCAGGATATCTACTGATAGTTCAGGGCCTCTACTTGAATCTACATGAAAATGCTTAAGTACAGAATGCAAAAAGAAGTGCAAAAAATTTCAGCCTAAAAAAATCTCCAAAATGGGGAGAATTTCTGATGTGGGAGAGATGGGCTGGCTTAGAACTGTAAGTAGACTGGATATTGATAGTCATCCCAGAAGACTCAGGAGCGACTCTGCCACGTTCCACTGGTCTGAGAGGTAAAACGCACGCAGTAGGATATGGGTAATCAGGCCCCCTGATGAGAGACAAACTGGAATCAGGTGGGATAAAGGTACTACAGTCAATTATAATCTGGGAAATACGTTGCACTTCACCAGAAGGTCTGGTCAAGAAGGTCCTTAGAGGCTTAACCACAAGATTATGGACTATAAACTCCAGAGCACATTCTGGGATAGTAGACGAGATAAGGTTTAAGCAATGTAAGACAAGCAGGTCAGGATTAGGAGAAAGAAAATTATAAAAGGTCAGATCAGAAGCTTGTGCAGCAGGGTCAAGAGCTAAGTAGGGAATTACAAGTGAGGTTCAAAGGCCAAAGCAAAGACTGAACAGACAAGAAGCAGTGTATGCTGAAAATATACATATGGCCCATAGCAAAGTCTACCTGTACTGGATTAACTAGGACCAGAAACCCTGATTTTGTGCTGGGTCTCAAATACTTACAGGGATGAAACTTGGAGGTTGCACTTGTCTTTTTTCAAAGAAAGGAGGTTTATTTATCACAGGCAGAATATTCTGAGATTCTTTTTTTTTCTCTATGAAGATAACTAGCTTTAAAAAGAAAAAGTGCTGAAGCACATGATGGTAGGCCTCATCTTTGCAAATATTCAAAATAATTTACAGTGTCCAAACCCTTCCAGTCTAGACCTTCCAAGTCACCCAAAGGTTGTGGTCTGACTGTAGAAACTTCTGAATGACTTCTGTGGTTTGTATGCCATAGGCTCTCATCACAACAGTCGCTCTTGTCATCAAGTGTCAGGATGCTTTGGAGAATGTCACACCTTGTGGCATCCACAAGGGCTCTTTACCTATTGCTGTTCCTTATTCTACTTAGTATTCTCTTTCATCTGGGTCAAAAACTGGCAAGCAGAGAAAAGATAGTAAAGTCATTACTGTTTCTCTTGGCCTCAGCAGGCTACAGACCCATATTATTGACTGCAATGAAATGGTGCTGGAAAGAAATTGAATGTTTTGGTGCAGAGTACTTGAATAAGCTTCAAAATCTTGTGTGTTCCAGCTGAAAGATCAACATAATTTTGGTTTTAAAATGCTGACTCTGCTCTGGACGGCTGCTGCTGTTATGACTTCATTAGCGTGGCACAGATTCTTGTCTCCCTTGCCCTGGCTTTAATCTGAAGTAGCTCTGTCAGCTCACTGGAGGTATATCTGACTTAACTCAAGCTGAGAAGAGAATCAGGCCACAAATGTCCTATGCCTAACTCTTTCAGACAGGAAGGAACTTCTGGTTTGGATCCCTCCGGGTTCAGAGGAAAAAAAAAGTTTTAAAACCTCAAAACCAAACATAACCTTTCTTTCCCCTCAGCAGCAGGTTTTGCTTATAGAGTGATAGTATATGGCTCTATTTAGTGTGCTGGAGCTGCCCCACAATGATACAGTACATTTTCTATTTTCCTTCTGGGAAACAGCCGGCTCCCCGGGAATGACGTGTGGACACAGCTCGGTTAAGCTGCTCAAGCAGGAAGCAGTGGGTTTGCAGAGCTGACGCACTTTGGCTCCCTCTGCCATCTTCCATCCTCTGGTGGCATAGACAAAGTTCATCAAGGCAGACATGACCTACGAGGATGTTTATGCAATAAAACAATGAAGTATTTTCTTTTTTAGGCAGCTCTAATGACACTGAAATTATATCACTAGAAAAGAATTTTTTCCAATGATAATTGCAGCCTACTGCTAGATTTAGATTTTGACAGCATTTTACTAGTGTAGGAGGGTGTAGTGCAAAACATCAAGCTAAAGCAGAGATGATGAGAATGACAAAGCATTGATATGGCATTAGTAGTCCTAATGCAGAGCAATGGCAGAGCTGGGAGCTTGTTCTAGGTTTCCTAATTCACAGGACCTGAGGTTTCATGAAACCTGAGGTACATGAAACCATGATTACATGGTTGTGGTGGGTTTCTAGGTGGGTCTCTGCTCCATCATTGACCTCTGTGGCTGCAGGGAGACAGCCTGCCTCACCATGGTCTTCACCATGGGCTGCAGGAGAATCTGCTCCAGCCCCTAGAACACCTCTTCCCCCTCCTTCTTTGCTAACCTTGGTGTCTGCAGAGTTGTTGCTCTCACATATATGTTTTTGTTCCCCTCTCTGCCTGCAATCTTCTCTTGTGCGGTGGCTTTTTCTCCTTCTTAACTACATTATCCCAGAGGCACTACCACTGTTGCTGATGGGCTTAGCCTTAGCCACCAAAACCTTGCCATGCAAACCCAACACAACTGTACAGGTCTGGTGGTCTGCCAGAGGAAGACAAATTAGACAATTTCTTCTCCAGCCTGAACTCTGTTTTGTGAGTGCAGCTGAAGATGTTGGTACAGATTTCTGTGCGACAACTTAACACTAAGGCTGTGGGACTCAAGGATTTTTGGTTCCTTACTCAGGTTGGAGGAATACCTTTTGAACTGCTACTTGTCTTGCCAAGACAAGTGAAATGAGTGGATTGTTAGTATAAACAGTGGTTTATTGGTGTTAATTGATTATTATCAGCTAATGGTAGATCCCAACCAATTATTCTTAAGGAAAAATAGTATCCCTGCAACTTTTCTCCCATTGATCTAGGTGAATTTGAGATCTTCATAAAATAGTACAAGGCCCAAGTCACTTCCAGACTTCTGTCTGATGAATAGGGGTTGTTGCCTGGATGTTGTTTTTATTCAGTAGTTTGGTTTAAACCAATACATGGCATTGTCTAAACACACTCAGAGGCTTTGGTAATAGAGGCATCAACAAACCAGTAATTATACTACTTGACAGCCTGTGCTGTGGCTTGTGCAATCCAGCACTTTACTACACAACACAATAGGCTAAATTCATCAAAGTGATAGCAGGGTCAAAAGGGTAGAGTTGCCAAGGCATAATTCACTGTATTTTAAAGGTAATTTTAGTTTTAATTTCCTTTTTGATTAATGTTTAAATTTTCATAAAGATTTTCCAGGGGAGAACAATAGAGATGTGGAATAGATGATAATGTAAAACAATTAAAATAAAAAGTCTCTCTAAATCTCTCAGCAGAACTTTTTCCAAGAGAAGTCCTTCACATCAAAGCTAAACAGGCTGTTCCCCTTCCCCTTCTGTTGTCCTGCGAATGAGGACTGTCTGTAAATAAAACTAACATGTTGCCCATCTGTTACGCACAGCTAAAGGAAATTTAAAGACAATACTACTAGAATTCCCAAAGATACCATCTAACCCCATAAAAAAATTATTTTCACAGTTCAGATCAAAGAGCTCATGGATATTGGACTCATTCCATCATGGTGTGTCCTTTGGAAGAAACTCCCGCAGTCATATGATTGTTTTGCCACTGCCATCTGAAAAAGTACTCAGCCTCAGAAGTTCCCTTTGCTCTGACTCCCTCTCCTGTCCCCTGGATTATGTTTCATATCACTGATGCTGTGGCCATTCATGCCATCCTCTTTAGATTAACAAAGGGTTTACTTTTCCTGGATGGTGCTGAGATCTCCTGTTGCTCTGAGGAGGGTATTGGGTAGCTATGAATGTTGGACTGTCAGAAATCACCTCGAACTGTGATTCTTGCCTTTGGTCTTTCAGAATTGTCTGCTGATCTCTGCATATCACTGCTGAGATGCCTCACTGGTAACCATGACTTAGGTCTACCAGCTTTGGGGGGCTTTATGAAAATGCTGGTTCCATTCATACTTCTAGAAAAGTGAGGAGGGATTAGGTTTTTTTCTTTGGATCACACCATGGCCCAAGTGATCTGCTCTTCTGTAGTTGATTAGATGTGGTGGTATGGTGTTATCACACACGGGAGACTAGCACCTGTTGCAGTATTTTAAAAGCTGGCCAGAGCATGCAGGGTTATGTGTTATGTTGGGTTATGTGTCAGGTGTGTTACACCACAAAAAAATTGGAAAACAAGCTGCATGGAAGGGCAGAAAAAAAGCTCAGACATATTCAAGGCAAGTGAAGTATGAGCTACCAAGATATTGGCTTTTCAGAGGTAACTGAGAGCTCTGTGGCTGCTCTGTATATATGGACAACTTGGGGTTCACAACCAGATGCAGAATAATGCAGAGAAGCCACAGAAAAGCAGTCTTTTCATTTCTAGTTAAATGGTCACTACTGATTTTTCTCATGAAATGATGCATGTTGCCTCATCTATATGGCAGCCATGGATAATGGAATACTTTTTGGGAACTGGTCCTTTAAATTTGGCAGAGCAAAACATCTGTGGTTCTAACACAGGCATTTTGTGACTTGATCTTCCTCTCAGCTGGTAAGCTTTCTTAAGTTCTTTTTTCCCCTTCTTTTTCTTTAAAGCACCTCTGAGGTAACTTTATGATTAATACACTGCCTATGATAACATTGATAAAAATAATCTCTGTAGCAGTCTTGAGTCCTATGAGAAGAACACACATTGCAGACAGTTTACAGAGCTCTGACGACAGGAAGTGTGGCCATGTCCCGAGATATATGGTAAAACAAGCCATGTTTCTTGTAGTCTGTTACAGCAGGAGAGGCTGGGGAGAATGGCCACACTCAGATGTATTTTTGCAGCTACTTAAGTTTCCCTGTTCTTAACCACTTTTTTTTTTTTCTCTGGGATTCAGGACTTGATTTGGTATACTGGGCAAATCTGTTTTGAATTGCCATTCAATGCATGTACGTCTGAGCAGCGAGATGAACAGTAGGGCTGCTTGTAGTGCAGATCAACATACAAATATATCGGCTCTCAAAATGTCAGGAATGGGACCATTTATTTTAGAAAAACCTCTGCTATACTGTCATCTATGTCCTATTTATACATATACAGGAAAAGAGACTTTTCTTAACATTACGTGCTTAAGGCAGTAGCTAAGTATCTAAAGATCGCATTGCTTTAAAATACTTATTGCTTTAATTAACATGCTTTAATTTATTTACTGTGTTGGATCCGTATCTTTTAAAAGGGCAAAAGGCAATACGAGTTATTATAGAGTGGCAACATCTGCACTGAATGATTCTTCTTGCTTAATAAAGAACGTTGAAAGTGAAATTAAAGATTAAGACTATCATGATATACCTGAATGTAAATGGCATAGTTTGTGCAGTCTATTAATAGACTTAAATTGGATCATAATAAAATAAAATAACAGATAAAGGAAAGTCGGTTGATGTATTTAATTTAATTGCTTATCTTAGTAAAAAACCTGCAAAAAAGGTTTAGACAGTCATGATGTGAGAAACAAAGTGTTTTGAGAAATACTCCTTCCCTCCTTGACAAACTCCAAGAATATTATAGCAAAATATTTCCAAAAAAGGGAGTGAATTCATATCCTGGGACAGAAGTTACCTTATTTACTAATGATATGCAATAAGAGACAAAAACCCACCATGCAATAGCACAAAATTATTTCAATGAATGTGACAGGACAATGTCAGATGGACTTGAGTAAATAACAGATAAAAATCAAGGAAAGCTAAAAAGTAACATGCTTTTAGAAGAAACATCTGGAACTCTGAATGAGTTTCACCACAGAAAAAGATCTTAAACTCAAGTCAACCAGCAGAGATTCGGAAGATCTCCAGAATGGGAGGAGGGAAGATCACCTCAGTTATTTGGTGTTGGTCTCATATGTCTTCCACTGAATCACCACAATGTGGTTGGAAACAGGTCTGCAGTCTGAGAGTTTTTCTCTGATCCAGTAGTATATTTTTTGTATTTTGAAAACCAATATTTGGGTGCTGTTGTGAAAGCTTTGCATTCAGCATATTAAAAAAAACCCTCAGAATCAAACTTGTTAAATGCCTAAGAAATAGAATGTCAAACAATTAAATGCTCTGGTATCTTCACAGTGATGTGGCCTCATCAGAAATATTGTGTTCAGTTCAGTCAGCCAATCTTAAAATCAGTTTTATAGTTTGTTCTAGAAAGGAGGTTAATGCCTCTGGAGATGCTGAAATGGTCAGGTCTTGAAGATAAGGCTGTGGGCTAGCTGGGGTGATTCCTCCGACACAGTGGTGTGTTTCCTTTGCCTTTAGCATATTAAATATTTAGGCAATGACTGTTTCATTTCCTGAACTTACATTCATCTTGTTTAAAGATGCACTTAACTGATGTTTAATAAAATATCATGGATACGCTTGAATTTAATGAGTTGCCATGTCAGATTTCATTTAAATCCTTTGATTTTTGTCTTACATTTGTAGCCTAAAGCTCTGTGTTTCATTTTGACCAGAATTATTGCTCTAGCTGTTGGCACTGGATTCCCTGTATTTACATACCTGCAAAATAAAGATTGAGCCAAGCTAAATTAAAACTTAATAATAATAAAACCCCCTCAGAAAATGAAAACAACAACTGAACTCCATACTTCACCTCCTCAGAAATCCTAAACCACAACACATCAGCAAAAAGTACCTTTTTGCTTTATTACTCAAAGCATGTTTATGTATTTTGGGCCTGAAATGAATGGGCCCTTCTTAAATATGACATCTGTGTATTTTAAAGCAAGCTAAAACTTTCTGTGGGGATTATGCTAAACTGACACCCACAGAGATTACAGACTCCTCTTTTCATGTGGAGAGGATGTCACCCCACATGTTTGTTTTTGTATGTGAGCATAACCCGTGCTCCTGTAGTGCCTAAAATAGCTGGTTTGCTGGGTGGATTGGGGGATAATGCAGCCTGTGCTGCTGGAACTCCAAGTCTTCTGGTATTTTTATGCATGCCTTTGCACATAAGCAGTCGTGGACACAGGTGTGTGCTACATGTCATACCTATCTGAGGCCCCATTATCATGATCTGTGGCTGCAAGTATCCCATAGTTACATCCACATGTGAGCTGAAGTGCCATACTTTGACTTGATGATCCTTGTGGGTCTCTTCCAACTCAGAATGTTCTATGTTTCTATATAAAAAGCAGGCACAGGGCTATATTACTCCACCAGAAGCCATAAAGTCTTTTGATAAGACAGAGAAAAAACAGAAGGAGGTATATGCTGCCATTGCTGATAAAAGATTTGTCATGAAATAAAATGTCTCTTTTTTTGTGTGACTGACATTTTCATTTTTAAAACTGTTTCTCTTTGAAAAGAATTTTTGCAACAAAGAGTAAGTTTTAAAAAATGTTTGAGGCGATTAATTTTTTTCACTAGCGAAATTTTTTTTATTGTGTTCTGGTGTTTCAAATTTCCAGGGCAGGAAAACTTATGGTTGTGACCTTTGAATTACCCTTTTGTCTTGTTTGGTAATGTACTTATTTTGCAAATCTGCATACACAGGTATGTAAACAGAGTGGTCACTAGCACACATGAAGAATGGCATAAATGAGCAGAAACTCCCAAGTTCACTGTGTGAAATCCCAGTCCCAAAGATCACTTTTTATTCTGTATTTCTCTGTATTATCTGTAAAACAGAAGCAGGCATTAAATATAGCTGAGTTGAAGATGAGCAATCCATGTGAGAATGCCTTGTGGTGATTAAAGTTTGGCATGTCCAATGCTCATATTTGCCCCTATTCTTAAATCATAAACCTGTAACCTCTACTAAATTAAATTTCTAATGAGAAAGTTGTTTACAGGCTTGTTGCTGATTTAAGAAAGTGACTTTTTGTATTTTTGGCTCTCTGTATGAGACCTTTTAAAGTACTGCCTGTCAGGCAAACAGTAGCTACTGCAACCATATTCTTAAGAAGCATATGCTCAGGTGTACTCTGCTCAGGCAGAAGCAACCTGTGAAGTTAATTGGTGCATGTAGCTATTCATGCCATATTCATTGTAAGATGTATTAGCTGCTCTTTTCTTTACCGTTGATGTAATCTCTAGAGAAAAAAAGATCTGCTGGAGGGAACGACACTATAAATCTCCTGGCTAAATCAAGAGCAATGTTAAAATTGTAATCCAGTGTTTCCCCACCACCAGACTGTTTAACTAAGTAGCCCATGGGAGAGGTTTATTCCCCTTTTATAGTGTGTTCAAGTGAGACAAAGGATTTGTGTGGCCAAGGATTAAGTGGAAAAGACCAAGCTAGTCTTGCTGTTATTATGCCTCTCTCTAAATCAAAACCCAAAATGGTATATAAAATATTTCCCTTCTTACACTTCAGTAAATCACAAAGTGATTTCCCCGGTTTTCCTTTACCTCAGCACACGACATTTTACTTTCAAAGTAGAAAATGTCATTTATATACTTCTGTGTTTTCCCTCCTTTTACTTTAATGTTTTTCCAGGGGATACAGAATGAGCAAACCCTACAAAAGTAGTTCAAGAAAGTTTAAAGTGCGTTAAACTTCCCCTTGTTAATGAAGGAGAGGTGATTGAAGTAAAACATAGATATGTCTGGGGCTTGCTCTTTCAGGGCTGATAATGAGATTTTTTTTTAAAAAAAAGTAAATGCTACTTAATTAGGCACCTGTTATGTTCCATTGTGATCAGTGCTTTAAGGGGCAAAAATGCCAAATGATGGTGATATTCTGCACAATTTTGAAAAGAGATAATTTCTCCTCCCCCTTTGCTTGAGAAATACAATGAGGCTGGCTTTAGTTTGCTAATAGATATTTTTAAATCAGTTTGGGAAAAGTTATTCCATGAGGTAAAGATCCTGTTTGAAGTCAAAGCTGTTCATCTGAAGAAACATCCGTCACAAGACAAGAAAAGAATGATTTCTTTGTGACTGGGAAATCAATGAGACATCTGTTTTAATGTACAGGCCAGAAGTAATGCAGTGAGTTCAAAAGGGAGTCATAAAGAAGGCTGCTTTTTGTCTCTTCTCTCCAGTGTCCTTAGGATGAGATTCAGCAAGGTATTTTGCATTAGCAGGAGTTTGTGTCCTTAACTAAGTGGTTGAGGTAGACCTTTTAAAGATGCTGATTTTTAGGGCTATATGGGCTACTAGGGATCTGTGTTTACTGACCTCATAAAAGAACCCAATTTGGGATGGGATTTTGCCCCTGTTTTCCAGACACTGATTGCTCAAAAGGTTAATCTTGCCTCATTCTCGGTGGGGAGCAGGAACTGGAGGCTGTGCAGTCTCTGGGATGCTTGGCAGGAGGTTTAAGACTGATTTGCTGTGGACTTGCTCTTCCTGGAAATATTGTGCCTGGGCTGTAGGTTCCCCATCTGGAGAGGCAGCAAAGCATGTGCAGATATCACTGCATGTGGTATGATTGTGTCTGTTTGTCCTGCTCGCTTCCTTTCTCTCCTCTGGAGCCCCTGGAAAACTTGCTGGGTCCCCGTCTCTTGTCTTTCAAGTGCATATGCAATGAATTTAGGCTTTCGCCTGCAGGCTGTTCTTCGAGTCTCTTTAGCTTTCCTGAATGGTAATGCTGTGGGAAGCAGCAGAAAGAGGTTTAAAAAAAATATACATCTCCTTATACTGGAAGGACCCTCCCACAAAACCCAGCTACCCTGAGTGAGACCTAACCCCTTATTTATAAGGTTTTTTGAGGACAAGAAGGAATTAAACATCGAAGACTCAATTACCAGAAAGCACTTTGGATTAGTAGTATTTTATAGTTCCTTGGTGGGCATGCACTGTATAAGGTATAAGACCAAGAGGAACCCCCAGGCATTAGGTAATGGACTTGTTAGAGACTTGTGGTATGTGTAGTGTGGAGTCTCCTTATGGCAAAATTGGGCTCGCAGATGCCTTTTTCCAAAAGGAGAGAATAGCAAGAGGATATGTAGCTCTGGGAATGTTTGAAATCTGAGATCAATGGTCACCCTGGAAACAGCATGTTGCAAGTCTGAAAAACCTCCTGGCAGTGCGTGGGTGGAGTAAAAAAAAAGTCTTTGGGGTTGTGTGTGCAATTCCAACAAGTTGTGCTCTGCAGGAGGGAAAACAGCTACTGAGGGGACACATGCACACATTCTCTTGGGAGCCATCTTATCACCCCTTCATACAGAAAGCTTCTGAAAATGGTGTTGTTTAGGACGTGCTTTCCTTTGGGAAATGTCAGTGAAATGAATGCATTTTTGCTCCAGTCAGCACAGTCCTGTGGAAAAAAGATTGTGGAGAGATGCACAGAACAATAAAAAAAATAGTCAAAGGTGGTAAAGCTGTGCCCTGCCAAAAGCAGCAAAACCCCCTTGCTGCTTCCCACTGAATAAGATGTTGGTATTGCAAATTCCAGCCTGGCTGGTGACAGAACAGGGTCCCAAACCTCCCTATGCCCTGATGTCATGTATTGGGGAATGATGCAATCTGACGTTTATGGATTGACTGTTGAAGCAGACCCATGGGAGACCACGGGCAGGAGCTGCACAGCCATTCCTCACGTACACACAGCTCAGTGGTCTGACTTCTGTCAGTGCTGGCTGCTACCCACCCGACAGCTTGTAATGATACTTTGCTGGTGCACTGTTCAAGCTTCAGTGAGGTGCAGTTTGGTGGTTTCCTGACCCAGAAATGGGTATCTTGACATCTGACAGCTCATGAAAGATTTTTCTTTTATGAATTGATCTAATTATGTCTTTTAACAATGTAAACTTCGACATCCACAAAGCTATCTGACAATGATTCCCCATATTAAGCATATGATGGTTTAAAAGATAGCCCTCTTTTATTTGCCTTGAAATTATCACCTGGCAACTTCTTTTGATGTTTTTATTTCCTATATCATGGGATATTATGAAGTCTTTGCTCATATCCTCCTTTCCACTTGTATTTTCTTCTTTTGTCTCTCTTCTGAGATGAAGAGTCCTAGTCCTTTAAATCAGTTTTTCTACAGAAGTTGCTTCATGCTTTTTGTCAACCTGACTGGCTTTTTGTGACCCTTTTCTAGCTTTGTTATTTACATTTCGTGATGGTGGAATGAAAACTGTATTCAGTATTCAGCAGGTATATGCGCATAGACTAATGCAATTGTTTTGATATCTCCTCCTTTCCTAACAAATTCTGGTATTTGATTTGCTTTTTTGGTGACTATAGGACAGTCAGGGGAATGGAATTAGCTACTGTGATCTTAAAATCTTGTCTTTAAAGGGCAATAGTGAAGTTTAAGTTAGGATTTGTTCAGCGCATACGCATTTGTTTACACTGAATTTTATTTGCCAGTCTGTCTTTGGTGAGACGCTTTTTGGAAATCTAGAATTACCAGATCCATTTCATCTCCTCTGGTCCATACTTGTTGAATCCTTCCACGAGCTACATCAGCATAGTGATGTGACTTCCTTCTACAAAAGCTGTGTGGAGTCTTCCCAGCATATTTTTATCTCTGTGCCTCCCTAACTATATTATTTAGAATAATTGTTACCAGTTTACAGGTGCTGCTGTGCAAAGGAAGTCCCCCAGCATTAAAATGTAGTGACTCTCCTTTCCAGAACTGGTGACAGGAAGCTCTGTGGATGACAGGGGAAATCACATTATGTAAAGGAAGCTGCTGCTTTTCTGTGTGTGTAAAGTAAATCACTTTTTCCTCTTTTTAGTCTCTGTATTAGATAGGGTACCAGTGGACAATACTATAATATTCCTACTTTTGTTGCATTGACTCTTCAGCAGCCTTGCTGGGGATAAGAACTAAAGCACTGAAGACTGGAGCCCTGTGTGTGTTACATGCAAATACATCCCATCAAGTTTTTCGTTTTCTTTTCTCTTTTGGTGAGACATGTAACTACTCTTTGGGCTTTAACAGAAGTAAAGACTGGAAATGAGGCCAGCACTAAAATACTAGCTCAAAAATGCAAGACTTGAGAGGAGATTGGAGTGTTGCAGAAAGAACTTGCAGTTTCTAACGTTCACTGGGTTGTTTCCTGCAGGGACTTACTAAAGAAATAGAACAACAAAACCCTCTACAAAATTAAAAACAGTTACTGTTCCTTGTTTCACTATTTCCATACCCTGTAATGATTAAAAAGTAGCATCTTGCCTTGATTTGCCATCTTTTTGGAAAAAAAAGTTTAAACAAAGAATTTTCCCAGACTTATGAACTCCCTTAAAACATAATCTCTATTTGTCTTTGCTTTTTCCATGGACCTGGATAAAACAAAGACTACACTAAGAGGAGTATGTTTATTTGGTACCTCAATGACATCCTTGATATGTGTGAAAATGATCTCTGTGCCAAGGATGCACAAGCCTATGTATAGATGAAATAAGCAGGGAAAAAAAGTAAGCTGAGTGCTTTAAACCAGTGAGAAAGAATGATGTGCATAGGAACATTAGCACTGCATTTGATATATCAACTTGTACTCTGAACATTACAGATAAGTATGATGCAATTTACTTTCCTGCTATTTGTGCTTAATTTCTTTGTGAATATGTCAGCTAGGAAAGATAGAATAAATCTGATATTAAAATTACAATGCATGGAAAATATTTTCATACTTTATGGACATATATATATATATATATATCTCAAAACTTTCTATTTTTGCATACAACCAAATTCCAAGTACCTCATGTGATTAAAGATAGATATATATATACACACATTTGCAAAATCCAGGTTTAAGGGCTAGCTTTGTTCTGTGGAACCTTGTATTTTTGTATATGTCCTGTTTGTGTTGTTTCTTTTTATTTAACAAATCATAATCTATGATTTATATTCTGTGAGAGACTATATTTGCATTCCCACACAGAACATTTTATTGACTGTGGTGATTGCATTAAGGAAAGCATATGTTCCCTTATTTTTCAGTGGAATTTGACTTAGCTGGAGCATCTGGTTTTAAGTGAAGTGTTTTCCTACCTACTTTTCCATCTGAGCTGATCTAAGTGTAATAAAGTTAAAAGCTAGGCCTAAAGTCATACAATGGGTCAGAGGCTCAAAGAGGACTGTAGTCATGACTTTTGACCATGGAGTCCTTTGTTTGAGACCTAGTTGACAAAATGTATCTGAAACCATTTGATCTGAGGTGAATCTGAAATACAGTTTGGAGCACAGGTCTGCGTGACTTTGATTAGATGACTGTAACTGTCTATAGGCCAGTAGATTTTGATCCCTGCTCCAAATGGGGGTGATTTATCTGTTTCTAGTTCAAACATGCTGCTTCTGCATACACTGTGTTTTACCTGACAACCAAAATACCCACAGGAAAAAGTAAAGGTAAACTAGTCTGACTTTTCTCAGGCTTTCTTGGCAGAGACCTCAGAAAGGAATTCTTTCTATAGAAATGTTCTCACCTTCCTCCCTAATTTACAGAGTTAATAGGCTGCATTAACTGTGGAGAGTACGGGATCTTCATATGTGCTAGAATAATGGTGGTACCCTTTTATATGACAAAACTAGGACTCTTTATTCAATAGGAAAGATCTACAGAACTAAGTAGAAGTTAAACTACTAAGATTCTGCTGAATTTTTTTTTGCATTTAAATTTAGGAAAAAAGGGGAAAAAACACCCTGTAACTCTAAAAGCAAACAAAGACTTGAAAATAACTTATAGTAAGATTTGCTTTCTGAATTAATCTTTCTAGGCTTTTAGATTCATTAAGCATCCTTTACTTTATAGTAAGAGAAATTAAATTTTCCAATGCAATCTGTGTAAGGGCATGCAATTTCTTAGTTTTGAAACCTGAATGTTTCAGTCGAACACTTATAGAACCATGTCACAGAATGCTGGTGCTGGAAGGGCCCTTTAAACATCATTTAGTCCAACCCCCTTGCTGTGGGTAGGAACATTGTTTACTTGATCAGTTTGCTCAAAGTCCGATCCAACCTGATCGTTAACACTTCCAGGGATGGGGCATTCACAACTTCTCTGGACTACAGGTTCCAGGGTCTCAACACCCTCATAATAAAAAATTTCTTCTTTATATTGAATGTAAATCTACCCTCTTCTGGTTTAAAACCATTACCTCTTGTCCTATCATTGCAGATCATGGTAAAATGTCCTTTTCCATCTTTCTTATAAACCCCTTAAAGTACTGAAGGGCTTCAACAGTTGGTTCCTCTCTAGTCATATTCAAATTTCCCATAGGTGTTTACAATCTTTCCTTCTGTGGGAGAAGCTGTTTTCCTTGATGCTTACCTTCCTGTTGGAAGTACTATACAGGCACTGATGTATGGCACCATGTGCTCCATAAGCAACACAAAAGCCGTGAGGTACATTGTCCCCTAATCGTTGTCAACTCTTGCTGGATGCCAGCGTGTGCAGATAACAAGATGGCACTTTCCAAGTTCTTGAATGAACCCTTGTATAGAGTTTAATTTTCAACCTATGTGATTATTTGTAGGATTGGAGTCTCCTAAAGAGCTTGATAGTAATTCCTTCTGGCCTTTGTTGGATAGGAAAGCATTTGCAACAAATTAACTTTTTTTCCTGAAAACATATAGTTTGCCATCTTCAGTCTATCTCATTCTTACATTGCACACTCCTCCTCTATAGGGAAGATATCTTTCAGTTGGTGGAAAACAGTATTAATAAATGAATGATCTATAAATAAACAAATGGAGACTGCCTAAAGAGGAGTGAAGTTGTTAAAATTAGTAGATCACCAGAGTAGCATCATTGTTTCTGGGAATAACTCCCTATTACAAAACACTTAACTTTTTCCACATTTCAACTTCTGGTTACAATTGTCCTTTAATACAAATTTTAGTCCAGAATACATCATGAACTCATGTGGCTTCATCTAAAGTATTGTGGAATTCAATTGCTTCATAATTTTTCTTTTTGCAAATTGTTATTTCTTACCATGCGGACACTATAGAATGCATTTTAAATTTATTTATTCAAACTAAAATAAAAAAGCAGAAAATTCCTCCCTGCGGAGCCTAGCACTGGGGCTTCACAGAGAGAGTCTTGATCATGTTGAATTAATGTCTTGTGAATTTTTAAAAAATTAATTCAGGTGGCTGACCTAGTATATGTGTAATTCTGACTGAAGTGAGTCGCTTTGAAAGATTAGTGATTATGTAGTCAAGCCTGCAGGTCTTAAGAAAAATTCTTGGCATGAAATGCAGAAACCCAACTTTATAGATTACATGTCTCCCTTACATATACTGTACTATGCAAGAAAAAAATCAATACTTTCCCTATTAATTTGGTCTGAGGTAGGCCTCAGTTTGGCAGCTTACTCCATCTAATTTGTCAGCTTTATAACATGCTGGTTTTAGTTATTTCCTCAGTCCTACAAGACAAGGATGCCTATTTATTAGGAAGAATAGAAAAATACTGGACTAGATTGGACTTTCGGAGACTGTTGCATCTTGTAATCAGTTATTAATAAATTTGTGGTTAGAGTCTGAGTACTATTTTTGAGTATTGTTTTAGAAAAATACTTCTAATCTACAGCTAAGATGTATTAATGATTATTTTATAACTTTTGCTGTTATTCTGATCTTGTCTTGCAGTGTATCAGTCTCTGCATTTGGTGTTCCCTGCAGCTTTTTACAGATAGCATTTATGTCTGCTTTAAGCCTTCTTTTTGTGGGGTGTATAAGTCAAATTGGTTTAGCCTCATCCAGCCTAGGAATCCACACCTGTTCCAGTTTGTGTTTTCATGCATGACTGGGTCTGTATGATATTACAGAGGTGGTTTCATGAAAGTGTTGTATAATGAAATCTGTATTTCTGCTGAAAAGGAAAATAATGCTTCCTCCATATATATCAGGGCCACATTTTTCTTTTGCAGTGACATCATAGGTGTGGTTCTTGCTCCTCCTGTTACGGATTGACTCATTGTTTTTTCTGCTGCTCATCAAACCAGTGAAATCCCAGGCTATGACAAAAAAAACTTAAGAATTTCTAAGTGCCTGACCTTATGCTTGGCACTGCTGAATGCTGACTGATTTCCAGAGCTCCGTGCCTCAAGGTCATCTGGTTCTTCTCAATGCCCAGACAGAGAAAAACTAAGAAATTCCTTCACCATGTCCACCCCCAACTCCCAAAGAAGTGCCAGCATCTTCGGTAGTAGGAGGGGGTGTCCAGTGGGTCTGCCCTTACTGTCACTGGCAGCTTCCAGGAGCATGCCAAGCCACACATTATCAACTGAAATATGTACATCGCAGGTGGTGCACAAGCCACTTTTTAGGTAACCCACTTTTTGACACTCAGTTTATCCTCTTGATTCTGACATTGCTTTTTAAGTCAGGGGCATCAACGAAAATATATAGTTTCTTGAAGAACTCCAAGGGAACCTCCCCTCTCAGACCAATTGTTTTGCTGTCAGCACATCCTTCCCTGTAGTTAGTTTCTTACCATCTTACAGTTGCTGAATTCAATTCCTATTTTCTACATCATAGTCTTTTCCCATATGAGACTGTAGAAAAAACTTTAATGAAGTCCAGATATAGGAAAATGGATTCATTCGAATCCATTATTCTGAAAAGTTCAACATTTGGTAAACCCATCTTACTTTATACCCCTGGTTTTCCATTTTCTTCCATGTCTTTAATGTCTGTCTTGCCTTCAAAGTGTGTGCTAAAACCGTGGATGAAGTTTTGCAGTTCAAAGACCTCTAATTGTCAAAATTATTATTCTTCTTTTCTTATAGACCAGATTTTCTGCCTAGTATTTTCCAAAAAACTAGACTTAGTATGTCTTGTTTCAAATTAGATGGCAAGTAGAAAAAAAAGGCAAAATAACCACTGAATCACAAAGCAGAATAATGCCCCAGTCCAGGAACTACAAATAGACAAGTGTATTCTGGTCTTAGGAGGGGACTCGGAGAGGTCCACAATATCAAATATTCCCATAAGACATATATTTATTAAATTGAGGCCTAAAAACTATCTAATTCTGTGCAAATTCAGACACTGTTTGTGGAGCCTGGGAGATGACATCCTTCAGCAAACTTCCTGCTGATATCAATGAAGTTGAGTTTGACACAGCTCGGAAAGCACTCATCAAACCTGAGTAATTGTTATCTGGACAGTCTGGAGATCCATATGCCCTCCTGTATGTTCCTTTAATATTCCCACCCTCTTTGAATGCATTGGCCAGTTTCAACCAAACTTGTAAAGGCAGTAATAATCAGAAAGCTTTTACATCTCTGGAAGTTTGGACAGATGGAGGAGAGAAAAATGTTAACTTTGACACTTAAGGAGAGGCCAGAGTATAAGCTGGTACCATAGGTAAAGATGTCTTGAGATTTCCAGCAATTGGAAGAGATTTAAGTGGACTTTGCATCTGGACAATGAGGAATCAAAAAATGAGATCATGTGTCGTTAGTCTAGTTTAAAACTGCTGATGGAGCCTGACTTTTTGCTTTTAGCTTTGGGCATTCCCTATGCTGCACAGATACCTCCTGTCAAGTGACTGTGTTTGAGAAAGACCCTATTCAGAGTCATGGGATTGGATGCTTTTGCACAGTAAGTGTCTCAAGTTTTACTGACGTGGCTGTGAGTACCAGCTCAGATGATAACTGAGCTATGATAAAAGACCAAAAAAACCTCTTATGGCTTTCAAATCTCTGTCTTTGTTTAACATGATCTGGAACATTCATCTGGTTAATTTAATTCTGCTCTTTCTCCATGTGCAGGTATGCGCTAGAACAGTTGTCTCATAAAGGTCTTTATCAGCTGCCAGGTTTTCCTCCATGCTTGAGTGGTCATATTGACAACAGGTTATGAGGTTAAATTGCCTGATTTTTACAGCTTCATGGTTAAAATATGCAAGACATTTAGAAAAAAAAAGTTTTTCTTCATTGTGATGGATAGGATTCCTCTCTTCTAATTCTTCTTGAAGAGGTATAGATTTCCCACCTCTGTTGTCTCTGTCTATGACATTTATTCTTGAATATTTAATATCTTCTTTCCCTACCTAACATGCCATATTCTATGTTATCAGACATTTAGCAGGAGTGTAGGTTGGTGAAGCAGGCCAGCTATCCATAAGCTTCTTATCTTCCTTCTTGTTAATTTTTCTTAATTTGTGCTTTGCTTATTTTTTTCCTTACTGTAGTTAAAAACATCATAATAACTGTGATTTGCTGCTGGGAGATCTCTGCCATTATGAATAAGTCTGAATGAATAAGTCTGTAGAACTGTTGTTCTCACTGGAGGTAGGAATGTAAAGGAGTGATTGGGTTAACCAAGGGTATGCTTGGAGAATGGGCTTAGAGAAATGGCCTGAGGGAATGGGATTGAATTAATTAGTTTCAAATTCAGTACAGTAGTAGTTGCTATTATAAATCTGGGGTAGTATAGTTAAGCAAGAGCTACATAAACACAAAAAGAACAACAGTTCTTGCTGAAAAGTATCTAAGGGTTGTTTTGTGTCACAATTTGAATAGAAAGTTGTGATTGCCATGTTTTTTCAAAAAAGATGGTCTTTGTACTTTGATTTGTAAACTAGTTTTTGCCTGCAGGATGTGTGAAGAAAGCTCCTGCTCTGTTCCAAAATGGTTAGGATTCAGCTGGAGTACTGTGTCTGGTTTGGGGCATTTCAACTAAACAAAAATGACAGGGGTTCAAAAAAAAAATTAAAAAAATGACTGAACTAACAAAAATACTATAATACAGGAACTAAAAGTTCAGACATTGAGGTTACTTAGCTTAAGGAAATGGAGACTGAGAGGAGCTAGGATTAAAGTTTTCAAGTGTTTAAGTGACTAGCACAAAACAGAAAGGAGTAATTTTTCTCCAGGTCTCTGGTGAATAAGGGTGATCTTCAAAGGTTTTAAAACTGCAGCAACAAACGTGCAGGGTAGATATTAGAGCACTAGACTAAAATCTGGAGCAAGAATAGCTCAGACAAAAGTCAGTAAGGAATGACAGCGAGAGGTCTTCAGGGACGGAAGGTAAACTTGATTGTCTCCTGAGGTCCCTTTTGAGACTGTTTTCTCAGTCATTATGGCTCTGCTGTCTTATAAATCATTACTAGCTTTTAATATAACCCTCTATTACTTTACTGAAGTATTTATTGCTGGAATTAAATAGGTATCTTAGGAAGACAGCTGGTTTAGTTAAATATGCCTCAATTCTAGCTTAAAGGTTGTTGGAGTCCACAGAAAGAGTATAGTCTTGAAAGCCATGATATGAGCCAGGTATAAAATGCATTTTGATGTTGAAGCAAACGCAATGGTTGTGTGGCACCTTCTGACTGATCTGCACATGACAGACAATATTTGTGCTTTATTTACAGATCAGGGCATTGCTTTTGCCTTTTTGGACATCTGAAGAAATGTACATTTATTAACAGAATCAATAAATGATGTAGAACAGCTACATGACTGCAGTACTATTTCTACAAAGCAGAAAGACCAGATCTTAGTATCTTAAAGTGCTGCTCTTGCTGTGTTAGATTTCCAGTGTCTGTAGATATCTTCTCCCTGTGGTGAGAATTGCCGTTGTCCTGTGTGTGTGAACAGAAGTTCTCTGGACTGGAGTTAGCTCTAACTTGTCCTGGGGCAGGCAAAACTGATTTCAGGTCACAAAACGAGGTTGAAAGGGGATAGGCAAAGCAACACTGCCTGCTTCTGAATATGGGTAACTTTTCAGAGCTCACATGCCATTTAACAGTGTACAATTGTTGGAAGGGAGAGTGTGTGAGTGGACGGCTTGTTTGTATGGGTTTTATTAGAAAAGCATTTGTTTACAGCAGCCTCACTATAATCTCTTGAGAAACCTTGGCTATAGCAATCAGCCAGACCCAACAGTGGGTTGCCACATCATGGTAGAACAATTTCACAAAGCTGGCTAGTAAGAGAACAATCCTCTCCATCTTTCCGTTTGCCACCCATGCACTGATGCACAGTATGTCTCTTCTAGCCCCTTACAGATTTTTTCACTCTCTCTGAGTAATTTCTGTGCCATTGCAGGCACTGCTAGTGACTCTGTGAGTTATTTGCTTCCTGTTGTGCTCTCTTCTTTACATCTCATGACAGATTCATTCAGTATATCCTTTGATCCCCTTTCACCCTCCATTTATAGTGATATATCTACTAAGACTTTCTGAGGCTCTTTTTTCCCTAGTAAAAAAGACCATAACCCCTTCCCTACTGGAGTCAGCAGTTTTATTTCCGTAGGGCTGAAACATGGAGCAGGCACATGTGGAGGGACATGCTGGGAACTGCCTAATGACATCAGGTGGGACTGCAGTGGTGACTCGGGCTGTTGGTCTCCACAGTGGGAGAGAGATTTGTCATGCATTTAGCATAGCACACTACCTTATAATAGGTTTTGCAAGGACTTGACTGGATTTATGTGGGAATGCTGTCTCTTCTTTCTGTCTCCATGGGCTGGAAAGATGTTAAACACATTATTGATTAGCTGAGTTACATCCAAGCTGGAGGTGGTTGCAGGGTGGATTAGTTTCATTGCAAGATCCTAAAAAGTGGGTACTAGTGGGAAAGGTTTAGGGATGTTCTGAGCTGGAGGTTAGGGAAGCGGGTAGGAGCAGAATGGAGGTTTAGGATTGAGAGCAGGAAGAGTGGTTCCTAGACAAAAGTGTATGAAACAAACAGCAAAGTTATGAGCAAAACCAAAGCCTCAAGTTAAAGGCTTTAAAAAGAAATGCATGTAAGCTGGTACGGGTGTTTTTAATAGCACTTAGGGCTTTACCAAACCTGTTAAGTTAGTACAAAGTAGCAGCCGAAATGCTTTAGAACCAGATGTTTGTGATTAGAAAGGGAGTCCTTGGGCTAAAGGGCTGGATGAGTTTGTGCATGCCACTATGTTTTAGTAAGATGGAAATTAACTTTGGAGCCTTAGGAAAACCATGAAGGGTCAGAGGGTGGGTGGCTCCTTGTTGTGGGGTTTATTATTTTTTCAGAACAGGCACATAATGGTTTTGAGATGTGATGTAAAGAGAAGCCTAAAGCTGACTTAGGCTTTAGACATATGTAGGTAGGGCTGGGAGACATAGAGAAGACAGTGTCTCTCAGATATATGTGAAGCGTGCTTATCTGTCTGTAAACAGGGTGGGTTGATTGTTACTGCAGCATCAGTTTTAGGGGGGAAAAGTATGTTGCTTTCACCTTATTCTTTTGAAATCTGTTACTGCCCCCTTGCCCTTCACTCTGACCTTCTTGCTGGTGAGAATCACTGAATGACCTCCACACAGCAAGCACGTGCTCCAAGGCCACAAGGCTCCTTGTGACTTAGCAGTGCTCTGCCTATCACTGTGTTTAACTCCCACACAGTCCAAAAAAAGAACTAAGCACCCATCTTAGCTCTGCCAAAGCGTCAGACTCCATTTTCTGCATTTCCTTACACTTCCAGCATATTTTGCCCACCATACCTTGCAAGAGGAGCAAATATGTCAGTCTGCAGCTCTTCCATTACCTTGAATGTATGATAACGAGCAAGGTTCCTTAGTGAGTGGCTGAATGGTGCTTTAGTGAATCTCTGTCGTGGGGTCCATGTTGCATCGTTGATTTGTATGTTGGCATTCTCTTTTGCAGCTGGTTCCTGGGAGAGCACCATGGGTCCTCTGATGTTATCCTCTCCTTGTTGTCTGTCTTGGTGTAACATATCAGGTCACAGGGCTTAGGGAGCACAGGTGCCCTGAAGGTTACACACAGCTGTTACATCCTAAGCGGTATCACCTAGAAGGGTCTAGGTAAAGTGCAAATGTCACCGTGCTTTAAAAATTCTTCTGCCTGATTACTCTGCTATATTTATTCCATGTTTTAGTTCTCTTGTTACAAAACTGGGCCCTTTGTTCTAGGAAATACACTCTTATCCTGTGGCTGGAGATGCATTTTCCTGATAATTTTATTCTTCAATGGGATGCACAGTTGTCATTTGTATAATAAAGCTACTGTGGCAGCACTGGTTAAAAAAAGAGGAAAATTCGCTATTGATCACAGAAAAGGTGCACTGGGATTGTTTATTTGAAGTCTGCTGTTGTGATCCTTGGATATCTGCCTGTTCTTATTTTATGACACTATTGTGAAGATGTTTGAAATCCTCTCTCCCTGACAGGAACTAAGCTGTCCATATGTAAAGAACCAGAAGTTATTTTCCAGTGGGAGCAGCTGAGTCACAAATGTTCTTGAAAATCAGAGAATTGCAAAATGTGGTTAACAAGTGTAATGGTATTTCTCATGGGGTGGACCTCTGCAGATGAAGACTCATTAAAGCCATGCTATGTTCCTATCAACTACCAAAACTGCCTTTACTGTGCAATATCACTAATTATTCTTCTCATAATCCTAGTTCTATAGGTAGAGTTTCCTCGGAAATGTTCTCGTACAAGCACTCAGACAGAGAAAGAAGCGCTTGGGTCTGTAACTGGGCAGCCTACCCTTGCTCGCTTCCTTGACAAATTCACACTTGATTCATGTTTCCAAGCCCTCCATCATCATCAGCCCCCACTCCTCTGCCTCTATGGGGAGAGGCAGGCTGTGCATTCAGTGATCATTTTGAAGATGAATGTGTTGGGTAGTTTTGATTATTAATTTGCTATTTTAAGCCCACATTGTGCTTTGATGGCTCTTATGGGATTTTTCTCTCACAGTAGGGGACAAAGATCTAAGGGGTGTCTGTTTAGTTTTTCCCATCCTGTAACAATACAAGATGTCATCTTGGCCTAAGTAGATACACATGTCACCAGCCCCATGGCAGTGTGCTAAATAAAAACACTACCCTTTATACAAATACTTGAATATTTAAGTGGACTTAGGGGAAGACAGCCAACAAATGAAATACTTTTAGAATATGAAACTAGTCTATTATTGCTTCATACTCAGTTTAAAAGTAAAAACATCTTAAAATGTCTCATCTTAATTTTTAAATGCTTATTTTTAAGCTCAGCACAATTAAGAGATTCCCATTTTTCAGGCTGGTGTATACATGACAGGTTTATAGCAAAAGGGTAATTGTATGTCATCTTAAATCCAAATATTTTTTTGACTAATCCAATTGACTTTTCATTAGATGTCTTAATCTAAATATGATATCTCATTCTGAATTCAATGAATTTAGCTGTTTCCTCCTCCCACTGTAAACTGTTCTTGGTTTTTACTTGCCTTTGCTCTCATCTAGACCATAAGCTTGCGGAGATGAGAACTATTCACTGTTCTGCATTTAAGGTACCATCGTGCTATTAAACTCAATACATTTTTGCTTGTTGCTTATTAAAATGATCTGTATTAAAACCGGTAATTTGTACTAATGGTGTGTAGTTACATGTAAAACACTTACTTTGAAGCTAGGTCCTATCACTCACGAGTTGGAAAGTACTTGTCTCTATATGCAGTACTTGTTCACTAAAAACCATGTCTGGAGTAAAAACTGAATCTGTGGTTTGCTTTAATCAAGATAATTTGAAATCTTGAAGTTATGTGTGAAGTTGCATGCTTACAGAGTAAGTGCCAAGGACAGAACTTGGTAGACTTATATCTTAGCTTGTAAGGGTGTCAGTATCCAGTCATAAATGGGGGCTGATGCTGCAGCTGCCTCATGCCTAAGGCCTGTCTTACAGCTCTGAGTAGTCTAGTTGAAGCTAGCACATTACTTAGGTTGTCAGTACTTGGAGGATGACTCTCTGATGGCCCCAATCCTTTCAACACTTCTACATGTGCTTAATTTGGAGTTATTGATGAGTTTACAATGAAGTGCATATGTAAGAGCTGGCAGGATTTGGTGTTTGTAATTTGTTACTACTAAGATTTCCTAACATACCTATTGTATTTTAATTTAAGATTATTTTTATTTCAGTAATTAAGATGTTTACTGCAATCAATGAACATTTTCTGGGACGAGGACATTTTAGTAGAAACCAATATGCCTGAAAGAGTTGGGTACCATTTATTTTCCTACAACCAACAGATATTTCAAGAACCTTCAATGTATTGAAGTTTTCAAATGAAGCTATGAGTCAGGGTGAAGCTAAGAGACAGAGCAACTGTAAATCCCATAAGCTGTACTTATTATCCCACTGTAATGTGAATCATTCCTGAAAACAGCTCTTTGACCATCTCAATGCAGTTTGAGTAGCTTGGTGTGTGCTCTTTTTTACCTAATACCTGCTAACTTCTAGCTTAAGTCGAAAACCAGCTTGGTGTATTTTGGATTTTGACAAAGTTTAAATTTAGAGACATTAATGCTTCAACTTTTTTAGAATGAATGGAGGAGTCTGTGCTATTGTTTCGTGTGTCTTTCTTTATTTTAACAGATGCTACGTACTATTTAGCCAGTTCTTTACTTTATAAAGACATCACCTCTGCCAGATGAAGGCCCGCACCTTTATGTGGCACCCACTCTGTGGAAACATTGAGTAACATAGCTGAGAGATCCCTTGAATTCATATTTTCTTTTAAAAGCAGCTCTGTGACTTTTACAGATGGCAATGCTGGGCAGAATTTCTCCCCTATTGTGTTTCTTCTATAGTCACTGAAACAAAGTCTGACTAATTTAGCCTTTTTTCATGGGTTATGTCCTGCACTGCCGAATGAGTGGCAATGACACGATGATTGTGATATAAGATTAAATGGGGTGTGTGATGATCATCACGATTTGTAAAAAAAAAAAAAGTCAGAGAATGAAAAAGCATGACTGAGTTGGTTTAGACAGGCTTCTGATGTACTGTGTTGGAAGATCTGCATAGCAGTCCTACTGGTTGGGGTATTTTGGGTCTGAAAAGGACATTGATTGCATGGGCTTTTCTTTTTTTCTAATTCCCTTTACTTCCTATTTTTGCTGTGTGGTCCTGTGCTAATCCTACCAGCAAGAGGCTGGTATCTGATATGGCTTGGTTCCTACTGTCACCTGATTTTTACCCTTGGAGAAATGAGAGGGATGGGAGAACTGAGGTGCCTGTGCTGGCTGCCTCTCACCTGGAGCCCAGTTCTGCCACACCCCTCACTGCTGCTCTGTTGTGGGCTGTGCTTTCCACCTGACCGGGAATGGTTGTGCTGAACTAGTAGACACCGAGGTGTTTTTACAAACTGGATCTACAGAGAGCCTGGGTGTCTTACTGAAAGGCTTTCCTGCACTGCACCCCCATAACCCATGCTGCAGTCTTTCAAAAAAATAATTCCTTTTTTCTCAACAAAAAAAATTCAGTTAGAAGCTTTTTCTATTGTACGTTCAGCCATCTCACTGAGAGGTTTTTTTTTGTTTCTCTGCCTTTGTACTTAATGAAAATTGCTGGATTGAAAACGCTAGAGAAAAAAGTTCACAGGAAAACAGTGCTGTGAGAAAAAACCCAATGTAAATCTCCGTAGATTGTAGCTGAGAGGGAAGCTTCACAGAGGGGAAGACAGAGGAGATTCACAGACTGGAAACAAACTTTGGGGGATGCCTGAAGAAGCTGTTAAACCCAGCCCAACCTGTGGCAACTGGAAAGGCATAAGGAATGAGGGTCATATGGCTAAGCCTTCTGGAGGTGGCTGCTGCAGCCACCTAGGAAAGCAGTGTGGCAATAAGACAACAATCAGTAGAGATGCTGGTGCAGAGTAAGAGATATCCAATCATCCCACTTATGACTCCGTTTGTGCTTTCCATCCATAGCTGGACAGGGATTGTAAGTGTGAGTATCTCAGAGTGCAGATGGGGGTGCTGCAGGTGACTAGGCTTAGTATGGAGACCCTACAGGGTAGCCTTCAGTGTGTCCTGCAGTATAGGTGAGATGGTTGGGGCCTGTGCTCATTTGTGGATACGTTTCACAGTGTAGACATGTCCTAAATGTGATTTTGTCACTCTAGAAGTCTATGACAGAGCAGGTTTGAATTTTTAGACTGGAGTTTTCCAAGTTCTAGGCTCATGGTTTTGTTAGTTGACTACTAAATCCCCAACACCCACTAAATCATTGTGTAATTCTGCAGAGCAGATCCATGTTGGGATCCACCCTGCACCATCTTCTTAAACATCCTTGGCTTTGTACAAACATTTGCACTGTGGAAGGAGAATCTTATTGTAAATTCAAAGGTTACCTGATATGTCTAGAAAACATTTTGATAAAAGTTAGTCTTGCAATTTGGGCATCTAAAGTGTCTTTAAAGTGTCACAGGTCAGCTTAATTGAATTACTAATGTTTATTCTGGTTATGCTGTTTGTTGCAGTGGCAACTCATGCTGCTGCACTATTAAATTCTGGGGAAAAATGTATTAACTCTTTCCAGCAAGAAATAATTTGGTCGAATATATTGTATTTACAAGAAAAAGCAACATTTTAAGTTAAAAGTTGAAGTTAAAAATGAGAAAATTGCACATGCTTCAGAGAATCTTTTCGTGGGGTCCAGAATAGGAATATCATACAAAAAAGAGGACATTTACAGTAAAATCAGTAAAATATGAAATTGCCTTAATCATACCAGGGTGGAATATAGTATTTAACAGGAAGATATTTGTCTGAAACCATTATGAACAAAAAGACAAAATAAGAGCTAGGGAATACAGGTTTATAGAGCAAACTTGGAGAAGGGCTGTTCTCTTTATGCCGCAGACAAGTTGGTATGGCTGAGCTGGAGAAATCAGCTGGGATATCTGTGTTCTGCTGAACTCTGCATTTTTATTGTGTAAGTTTTAAATGTGAAGTTTGTGATTTCAGTGCAGTTTTAATTCTTTGCTTATTATATGTGTGTCCTTTTCTTCTGCCAAGCTTAGCAGAGCAATAGCATGAAAGGGAGCAAGCTTTCTCTACAGGGCAGAGACCAAACTGTTATAATGTCTTAGTTATTTTTTGGTGATGAAGAAGAAGACCTTGTTTTTTGTCATGATTTGCTGGGGTACCACAAAGTCCAGTTACAGTAGGTACTGCATGAAATGTATGTTTGTTTTATTTCAGTGAAGTTCCTCTATTTTCTGGAGTAAACATTCAGCTCTTTTCTAAACTCCCTTAAAAATAAGCCCCTCCAGCCCTCTCTCCCTTCAAAACAAAAGTTTTCCTTCTCAGAAAAGCATCTGTTATTTAGCAACATCTGAATTTCCATAAATAATCCCAGATTTCCCCTGCACAAAGATATAAACAATTGTTCCATACTCAAGCCTCCCCCTGTTTCACTGCTTTGCTGCATGAGCAGAGTGGGAGAGGAGGGACCAGTGCGGGTTCTGCAGGGGGACCCACATTGGGGCAGAGGTGGGGCAGGGCAGAGGTGGCTGTTGGGCCTTTGTGGGGTGTGAAAAATCTGCTGCTGGATCGAAAACCTCCACCAGAGGGGATTTTTGAGGTTGTTGGGTGTTCTGAGCAGCCAGCCAGCCATGTGGACTGATGCTCCTGCCTGTCTTGGCCATGGATTGGAGAGAATAATGCTAGGATAAGGAAGGGGGCATGCCACGATACCCGTGACCTGAGTCATGAGACTCTGGGCCCCACCACAAAGCTACTGAAGACTGGAGGCTTCCCACCAGTCCCAGCTCTAGGTTTCTTTAAATAATGTTTCTGCAGGATGGGGGCAGAGGGGCAGTTAATATCTTCTGAAAATTCTTCCTTTATTCATAGCTGGGAGATTTGTTTCTCTTGGGGTTTTTAAAGTGCTCTATCAGTAAGTAATGAGAAAGTGTAGTAATTGAGCAACAAGGCATAATGGCACAAAAGAGAAATGAGTGGTTGTAGAGACACCAACTGCTTCACCAATTCATGAAATTAATGAAATTTGGCTTTTGGCTCCCTGATATAATGTTACTGTATTCTTAATGCACAGATATACAACCTGAGAAACAAAACTTCTCTGAAGAGGTTTGTTTGTTCTGCTCGTCAAAATGCATTTTGTTTTTTTCTGCTGGGCTAAAATTGCTCAAAAATTAAACCATGCCTTTGGTTAGTTTGATTTTCCCCCCAAAATTATTATTATTTTTTAATTGCAAAATGTCAGGATGCTCTAATTTCTTCAGTGATTCAGTAACAAAGAACACCACTTTTTCCATTAAGATGGCTATTTAATATACCTCATATGTACAGAAGAAAATCAATTTATCTGGGCTAAGATGTCATTTCACAGTGAAGCTCAGTTTTCCTTGCATTGACCTTGTCCTTTGATTATTCCTCTTCCGTTCTGTCACTGGTCCAGACACCTTCTCTATGTTTTGAAAGTCTTGCAAAAATTAATTTAATTATTAATCTCGATATTACTCCTTGACTTTTTAGTGGATTCCTCACCTGCTGACAGCTCTGGTGGGTCTTTTGGGGGCTGTAGTACTGGTCTTCCAATTTGCTTCCATCGACACCGATTTTTTCTGAAGTGTGAGCTGCTGGGCACTGAATACAACCTTAACAAACATACCTCTTCAGTATTTGCAGTTGGTTTGCCTGAAAAACAGCAGGAAATAATCCTGAGGTTTAGAGCTGGGTGCAAGGGCTCGTAGAGGCTGCATTTATAGGTATGAAAATCTTGCTGTTGGATTGCATCTGCAAGGAAATGAGTATAGAGAATGACACTCTGCATCCTAACATGGCAGAGCACTGATATCTCACTGTCAACTGCTGAAATTGATTTGAATTCGATTAAAACCTTAGGAATGCTTTTATTTTACTGCTTTGATGTTTTTATGTCATCTTAGAAAACTTCATGTACTGACTCTTGGTAGCATCTTTTTCTTTACAGTTTCATGACAGTGAAATAATTTGCTGGGATATGTGAAAATAAAAAGCAAGAATCTTAGAGTAGTTTAGCCCATTTGAACACTATCTGCTTTTAAAACTTACGTACCCATGCATAAATTAAATTAAAATTATAAATCTGTGTAAACTTAGGTTAGCCAAGCTCAACAGGGAAGTTTTCATTTTCTATGCTAGCCTTTGTTCTTGCCATTGTGACTAACTGCTCTGGAACTGACATGTTTGTGAATAGATCCCTAGTCTCCTCTTAGCTAGGCCAGCTTTTTATCTCTCAGGTCCTGCCGTTTCTTTAAATATTTCTACTTAATCTGAAGAACTTGTTTTTCTAGAGGAAGAGACTTCCGGGGAGGGATTCAGGGGTCACCAGTGCTCAGCTGCACTAAGAGCTCTTGCAGTGGGATCAGCAGTAGTTGGTGAGGACCTCTCTGAAGCTGTGAATTACAAGAGGAAGAGATTGTGAAGCCTTCCCTCACCCTGAGCCTTGAGTCACAATACTTGTCATTCTGCACCATCCGAGAGGGTGGTGGGATGTGGTCCAGTGGCTTTCCTTCCACTCCTTTGTAAAAGCTCACCAAGAAGCAGTTTGCTAAGGAAAGCATTGTTTCTCTGTGAAAAAAAAAAGATATATTGTTAGGAATAATACAGTTTTAAAGCATCAGACACCTTCATTGTTGATTAGTTGTTGCTGTTCTCACATGACCTGTCTGATGCCCTAAAATTATTCTGATCTTAAAGTGGAGAACATGTCTATCTTCAGCAGCATCTGTGGTTTCACTCCGTTTGTTTGGATTTTTTGGATGACATCAGTTGCTGAGGTTTTGGTGTGCCTTATCAATGTATGAAATGAAATTCAAGATTTTGGCTTGGATATGTGAATGGCCTGAGAACTAATTTCCAGAGGGACTGCCCTTTTTCCCTCTGTGATGCTGCTGCCGTGGGAACAGTCGGAGATGACCAATTGAGTGCCCTTTCCACAAACGGGAAATCTTCTGGTTGTTTGTCATCTCCCCCACTGAGTTTTATAACCTTCCCAGTGAACTTCAAAGCCTTATCCTTTCTCGGGCCCCACAGAGGGGCATGTCTGTCTGTTGACTTCACTGGGCTTCAGATCAGGAACTGTACCCAGAATCTTCTTCTTGAGTCTTCCATGATGGGGAAAGTCAGGAGTTGTATTGCTGGAGTCTGCATCAAATATCTCATGTACAGTCTCTAAAGCAGTAAAGACACAGAGGTCATTAATGTGTGCAAATGAATGTAGGAGGTGTACATGTGTATCTGTGCTGAAGTTTTTCTCTGAATGTCCTGCGAGCGGAGGGATGCATCAGAATTGTACAAACATACAAGTTTTGGGAAATTCTTGGTCAAGAAAGTTTCTCTATTAAGGGGAAAGAGAAAAGATGGATGAAAGATAGTGCATACCCACCCCTGCCCTGCTAGCTCTGTCAGGTGGCTGAGTTTTGGTGAGCCATGGGGACTGATCTGTTTGCTGAAAGGTAAATTCTGGCGCAGGTGTGGGTACAGGGTGAATGCTCTTTTACCAGCAGAGGTGCTGCAGCCAGTGGCCTGTGCATTGTCATAGCTCACGCTCTCACCCTCTTCACTACTGGACGTGCTGCAGCTTTCATGTAGCATGTGCAAGTGTCCCAGTTGGGTTCCAAATGGGGAGTGCTCCATGAACGTACTTGCATCAGTGCCTTCTTGGGCAAGAGGCTTGGGCCAGAAAAAATGCTCATGAAACCTCACTTTGCAGCCAGTGCCATCAGCTGTCCCTCTTTGGATAGAGGCGTGTAAGTGAAACCCTAGTGAGCTGGAGAGCATTAAGGGACTCCTGGCTGCTGTGTGGAGGCCCCTAAGTACCGTGTGGAGGCCCCTAAGTACCTTGTGGAGGATGGGATACTGTGCAGCTGGAAGGGAGGAAATGGTAACTCAGAGGGAAAGGATAGAAGTGGAAGTGGATTATGACACTAAATCACACAGAACTTAAATCCTCAAGTGCAGTCTTGGTTGTGGCAAAGATGTATCTTAATCTTTGTCCAATACTTGAGCCCACCCAGAACAGATTCTTTCATGAGGTTATTAATATTCCACTGCTTGATTATGAATGAAAAAAAATGCTTTTCTTCTCAAACACACCCTCTTCTTGAAGGACATATATGCTATTAATTTATGCTGATGGGGGAAAATATTTGTCTATTTTACTTTGAAAACAAATGCTGAGATTGTGTGATAGAGGTCCTTTTCGTAGCTTCAGTTGTGACTTCCCAACTGACAACTGAAATTGTAATAACCTTTCTGGGAGAACCTTTTCTGAAAAACCTCCCTATGTTTTCTTTTCTATGGCTTCCCCAAAACAAAGCCCCACAGACTTGGTTTGCTTGGCTAGAATTCAGCTCAGCTTTTGATTTTTTTCTGCTATTTACACAATTCTACACATGTGAGTTTCACTCAGCTTAAGAGACCTAAGACCATCCACCGTTCACATATTGAATGAGTGAACACTCCCTTACTCTTTGGCATGTAGCTTGGAAAACATTTAGATCCTCATGCAGCTTATCACGCTTTGTATAGCTAAACTCTTCTCTGCTTCTGCTCCTCGAATTTAGAACACAATCTGCTCCTGAGAAGAAAACTGCTGTCAGAAGAAAGGACCATGGGGTAGGACAGCATCCTGCCAAAGCTGCTTAGTTTGTGCAGCAAGGCTAGGAGGCAGTGCTGACTGCAGGTCTGGAGAGGGTCCTGTGCAGTCCATCCCTGTAAACAGCTTGATGGAGTTTGTGACATGGCTGTTGGGGGGAGCAAGGAGCAATCCTGAGGAATAAAACCCAGAAAATGGTGATGTTAAAGTGCAGCGACACAAATGAGAAACATTTTCTCTCTGGTTTCTAAAGGTGAGGCTTGTTGCCACGGCTCTGGCCCTGATGGCTACTGCATCTCTTCCCTCAACAACTCCTTCCCCCCTTCTGAGCTACAAGAGGGAGCAAAACTGGTGCAAAACTGACTCTCGCTCCAGCTGTCCCCCCAAAAAGTGCCCTGACTGCTCCGCTGAGCCAGGACAGCCAGGACAGCCGGCAGCCAGGGGGCAAGGGGAAGGCGGAGCACCAGGAGTCTGAGAAAATGGTGGTTTTCTGAGAGTGTCAAACTGAGCTACTGGGGCATATTTTACATATTTATCTACCCAAGGTTGTCTTCTAGATTTTGCTGTCTTGGAGATCTGGTTTTTGGTCTCATGTTTTCTTTTATGTTATAATACTGGACTATCTTTCTCTTTCATGCTGCCTTTCCAAGATTCTGAGATAAAGGCTTCATGAAAAAGGACTAGGTTTCAGAGGTCTACACAGACCCCTTAGGCACCATGACTGCAAGACTTGAATAAATTGACTTTTTCAAACAGGTAGGGTTTTCTCTGCTCTGCTGACCAGCTGTAGTTGGTGTACAGTTGCAGAGCCTAACCCAGTGCTGTCTCCTGCAGTGGAGACAAAAATATGTAAGACATCTGTGTCAATAGAATGCCCCGACAGGAATTATTCCACTGCTGTCTGCGACTGAAGTGGCACTGGCAAAAACCACAGCCGAATTGAGACATGTGTGGGATTGTGTCAGCTGGCTTGGATCCACTTCAGCCCTGTTGTGTGTGAAAGCAAATACTGTAGGAGCTTCACTGAATTTGTTGGAGTGAATATTTAGAAATAGAGTTGCTTTAAGTTCTCTGAGGTGCTGCTAAATCTCTGTTGCAAAAGTTTGCTGTTTACCAGAATCCCGAGTGACTCCCAGGGGCACTCTCACCTCTTCTGCAAAGAAGACCTTTACAGGCACAGATGCCCACTGAATTTCTGCCAAGAACAACTTTCCTACCTCCAGTACGTGCATGGCGGGGAGGAGAGGGCACCTGGAGTGCTGGTGCTTCTGCTGCTGGCTGAGGTACTGGCAGGGTTGTGCTCATTTATCCCTAACTTAGTGTATGTGAGAGCTACAAAAGGGAATATCTGAGCCCCTTTTATCTGACCCTGTTTGCCTGCTATGCAAAAATCAGCTTCAAGTGGGAATAAACCCTCCTTTCTTCATAAGCAGTACCCCATTTGCAACATAACACACTTCTTACACATCCACTGTTGGGCTCACTGTTCCAGGCTTTGCTAGGCAGAAAAAAGGAATGTCTGTGTAATCACTCGCAGGTGCTCAGAGCCAGTGATGCTGCAGATGCCAGCTCCTCATTGTGGGTCAGGTAGGGCTTGCCAGATCGTGTTACTGAACATGGTTGGAGTCTCTGGTTAAAGCTGTGGTTGTGTCACGGGGACACTCCACATGATTTCACTCCTGCCCTTTGGTGCGGACAGTCACGAGTTGCATCTCACGCTCTGTAAAGCACAGAGGGTCAGTTTATTTTACTTTACACTTGCATGAAGTTCATTTTCCAGGAGTTTCTCCTTCTTTCCCATAGCACTGGAATAGTTACAAAAAGCTGGTGCCTTGACAGTTTTACTCCTGTGCCCTCAAAGGCTTAATGGTCTGCAATAGTGTGATTATCAGTGTTTGACAGCAAACATAAGAAGCTGTGAGTGAAAGAGACCAAGGGCATGAACTGTCCTGGACTAGCTCATTTGGCTACCCCAAGTTTGGGTGATTACTGAGCAGTGAACTACTACTGAAGCAGCATGTTTCTGGCTTTCTCAGAGCTTAGAAGAACCTTTGGTACATGTAATGGCTACGTTTATGCAGGTATTTCAGCTCGTTTCACCTCCTGTACAAAAAGACTTGTCTTTGCCTAATTATTCCAGTACCATTTCTGAATGTTGGGCATTTGCTTAAATTCTGACAAACACAGAAAAGAGTGATTGTAAGGCTTTTTCAAAATGATGAGCAAAAAAAAAAGAACAATAGACAATTTGCTGTCCTTTGTGAAGAGGAGGTGGGAGAGCAGCTGAATATGTTATCCTGCTTCTCCACGTGATCTAACTCAGAGCTGAGACATGTTGCTATAACCCACTACTTTCCTGAAAAAGGAAAACATTTGTTGAAGAGGTTTCTGTTTCTCTCCATGTGGTGAAGCACAGACACCCTTCGTGACCATGGGGTCTGACCAAGTCAGTGTAGGGATTCCTGTCTATGCTGGCCAGGGCAGTGTCTACCCTCAGGACACACTAAATGCCATTGCAATTGCATGTGACTGTACCTCAGTTACATGATGTGGGAGAGAACAGGCTGCTCCGGGGGATGCTAATACGTGGGTTACAGCCTCCCTACAACATTGACCACTTACCTGTATCTTCTGGGTAAACTGGTGCTTGATCGCTCATGTAGGAACCCCTTGGTCAGTCTAACATCTGCTTGCTGTGTCCCCAGATTTTATTATAACATCAGAATCTGATGGCCTGTGACACTGGAGACAGTTCATAACAGTTTTTTACCTTGTGTTGGTTACACCTGTGCAAACTGGATTTAAAAGGCTGACAGGCACATCAAATGTGCCCTGTTCATGCCCTCTGTGCACCCTCTGTCCCCGTGAACACACAGTGTTGAATAAGCTTGGTAGAGCACTGGGAATGATTTGGGCTTGACTCTTACCATAAATTCAGTTATTTACTACCCCACAAGAGAAGAAATTATGCCTCAATTTGGCCAGATTTAGCCACTAGATTTGGAGATGACCTTTCAAAACCCAGCCAATTTATCCCAGACCTTCCTACCTCCCTTTGCAAGTAAATGTGTTGACTCTTTATATCAATAAAGTTCCTTCAAATTTGGGATATCTCTTGGCTGCATCTCTCCCTCTAATGCATTCCCTTCCCTCTGTGCCCTCTGCCCCACTTAAATTCTTCATCTACAGCAAGGCAAGCAGCCAGCTCCTTTTCTGAGCATCTCTTGTCTGAGGCTCCATCCAGATGCTTCGGGAGAGAGAGAGGGCTGATCAAAGCAGACAGTGCTGCGATTCAGCCTGTTTGCAGGAAGCTGTGAAGTGGTCCTGTACTCCCCGGAAAATGTTGCAGTTCTTCATCAGGCTGCTTTGATATCTCACCAATGATATGGTCATCCCCTGCATCTAGGATGGCACAAAAGATGGAAAGAGATAGACACAAAGATTTGGTTGGCGGTGTGAGTTGTGAAATTTAATTTCTGTGATATTATTTACCCTTCCTCCTTTTCTTCTTTTATAACTACAGCAAGCTGACAACTTTACTCAACAGTTCCTTGGCTGAATGAATTATATTCATCATATAATTTGATGATGAATATGGAACCAGTAGTAATTATGAACTCTACCAGAGAAGTTGCATTTACAACGGAAAGCTTTCACAGCTTGTATTTTTAGTAAAAGTTGTATTTACCACAAAGCACCACAGTGTATAGTAGACTTGCACTGCACATGCTCTCCTTTAGACTGGCCCATTTGGAGACAGAGTGTTGGGACAGATAGACCTTCTCTCTGATGGGGTACCGTTGTTCTCAGGCTCTTTTGTTTTTCCGTGGGAAACAGCTCAGAAATTTCTAAAAATGACTACCGAGAGAAAAAAACCAAACCAAAATAAACCAAAAACCCCATTAGTAATGAAGAGCCATTGCTTATGTCCCAGTGATTTGCAACCATTGAGGAGCATGTCCTGGATAAGACTGAAGGCTTGATCTTTGAGCCTTGCTAGTGCTAGAGATGTGGGGTTTACCATCCTGTGGAAACCCAGTCAAACTGGATAAACACAGAAGACTTTCAAAAACTGCACTTCACAGTTGCTTTAGGCAAATTTGTGCTGGATCAAGATGATCCCCAGCTCTCACCCCACCAGAAGGTACATGCCTTCTTCCCACAATGTGACAGAGCCAATACCTAGGCTGGAACATGGTTATGGGTATTTGCAGCCTTCTGCTAGTGCAGGGTTAGGAAGAAATGTCATCAGAGATTTCCTCAGCATATACTGGTAGGGAAAGGAGTGGGTAGGAAAAAGAAAATGGAAGAAAAAGGGAAGGGAAGAAGAAGGAAAGGGAAGGGGGAGGTGGGGAGGGGAAAGAGGGAAGGGAAAGAATAGTTAATCTAGAAGGAACCTACAATACTCATCTTAGTCCAACTGCCTGACCATTTCAGGGCTCACCAAAAGTTAAAATGTGGTAATAAGGGCATTGTTCAAATGGTTCTCAAACACTGACAGGCTTGGAGTATCAACCACCTGTGAACTTCCTGTGAAGCCTGACCTCACTTCGAGCTAACACACAATTTCTTTTTCCTTCCAAGAGGAGTTCCCTCTTCAGCCAAACTGCTCCTCTGCTTTGCTTGCTTGACTTAGGACACAATGGGATTGCCTGCTCCTGTGTTTTTAAAATATGGTTCTTTAAAACTGACCAGCACTCATGGACTTCTAAACCCTCAAAAGCAGATTCCCAGGGGACACTGCTAAGTAGCTCCTTGAGTAGATTCAAGTTTACTCTCTAAAGTATTTTTCTTCATAATTCAGCAAAAACGAGTTGGAAAAATAATTTTGAATTTTTCATCAAAAATGAAAAAGAAATTCAAGACCTAACAGCAATTATTTTGCTTTCCTTCCAGCTTTCTGTTATGAAACACATTTACTATTTGTGAACTTCTTTGGTAAAGGGTAAGTCACGTAATTCCTGGAGAAGGATGATCTCAGGGTATGAAAGACTCTAAAGTGAAGCCAGATGAAAAATGAGGATCTGGGGGATTTTCTTTTATATTTCTCTCCAACTTGCCAGGGTTTGTGGAATATGCCTAGGTGCTGCTTATGCTTGTGTGTTTTTGGGACCAAAGCCATGATAGAAGTAGTAAACCTGCAAGAGAAACCTTGCCTAAGCATTTAGGCAATTACATGACATGTTAGAAATTTTTAGGCAGATTTTGAGCCTTATGTGTAATGTTTGCTTCCTCTGTGTTTTTTTAAATATTACCACAGCCCTGATTAAAAATACTAAGGTGACAAGTGATGGTTGCCACTTACACCTCCTACTGCTAGCACTTCTGCTCACTTTGCGTTTTGTTATGTAGGGGGAAATGCCCCCTTGCTTCTTCTTGTGAGGAACTTTGCTGGTACATCGGAAAGTTTTGTGTGCATGTGACATGGAGGTTGCTAAATGCAGACTATGAGATATGTAACATGGCAGATTTCTTGACTTAAAACTGATTTCCAGGTAGAAGAACCAAAGGATTGTGGTGCTGTCCCTCTTGTTCCTGGGAGTGCCAAGTCATTAGAAAATAGGAGGATTTCAACATTCCCAGTATTAACAGACTTCTATTCTTTCAGGTTTTATTCTGTCAGGTTAAAGTGACAAGTTTGGAAATGATAAAGTAGTTAGGAGTTTTAAAATAATTTGCTTTATCTATGGTTCCCCAACATTCTGTCAGCTGCAAAGTATGTGCAGGTGCTACTGATTTTTAGTCCAAGACTGTCTTGTAGCAACATGTGCCTCCATAACCCCACAGATCAGCTGTGGCCTTTCTTTTGTAGTAGTATTTCTGCAGACCTCCTCTGTCAGGCTCAAGGGGCAGCAGGACTGTTTGTTCTCCAGCTTTAAGCTGTCACACTCAAATTACACTCACCCTGCATCCTCTACATTGCACCCCTATAAAGTGGCAGTTTGATTTTAAACTAGTGTCTTAATTTGAGATTTTGGCTACATTGACTACTTCTTCCTTTGGCTATTGCCTTCACAGATACCACAGGAAAAGATTTAATTTCTCTGTGAGAACTCCTCTTTTATTATAAATTGTTTTATTTGGTAGATGATGATGAAGTGGCATTATAAATGACCAGTGAGATCTGAAACTTCTTGCTCTGCTTTTCTCCTTCTCTCAGTGCTAAGTAAATGAGACAGCCAGGCCCTGGTCACTCAGCCAGGTGTTTGGCATGGAAGGGAACTGGAACAGCAGAGCTCATTTCTATGCAGCCCATATCTTCTCCCACCAAAGCTGAATGGTCCTGTCCCTACCGGTTATTGTGGCCATCCCTGGTTCACTGTGATTTTCAGAACCATGCTGGAAAATTGCCTCTGGGAGGGTTGGCTGGGTTGGGTCCTGTTATCACACCCACACTGGAGAAATGTGTTGCAAGGGTGGCGGATGACCCCCTGGGTAGGAGTATTTGATACCCAGGTTGGAGGAAGAGTTGGATTCTGGATTCTGAGGCAGGTGGTTTAACCATCAGTACAAGACATTTGTGGTTTTAAAAAATATTTTAAAAATCCAGACCTGAATTCTGTAGCTCTTAGTTAACTTTGTTAGAATATTATTACATGAGTAAAATAAAGAACTCACAATGAGCAAAATGTAACTAGAAGTATTAGAAGATTTTGAATAAACATTATATGAAAGAGATGAGTGAGGATAAATTTACAGCTACTGTGTTGCCATGCTAGTTTCACATTCCCATTCATCCTGCTATTGCCTTCTTAGACAATATTTCAGCATAAAAAAAGCCTCTAAAAATTGACTAAACTTGCTTGGGCCCACCCTGTCTAAGACATGAATATAGTAGTGCAAAGGATGCAGACATGCTCCTGCATGTCTGAAGAGAGCTAAAGCTTGAGTTGTGCAAAAGGAAGCAAATAACAACTTATGTCTGAGTGTAAACTGGAGCAGCTGTGGACTGCAGCAGCCATCCAACCAGTTTAACTGGTTACATACAGTGGGTCCACGTGGCAACATTCAGCATGAAATCCCATGCCTGAACTTAGTAGGCTTTAGGAGGTAGAGTTTGGGAGCTGGGAGGAAGATGAGGTAGAATCCAGGAGCAAATCTGGAAGTACACCAGGCAAAACAGAAGCGAGATGGAGAGTAGCTTTCACCTTTTGAGCACAGTTTAACTTTAGAGTTCGAGAAAACTGTTTGTGTCATGTTTCAAGTGACTAACCTGGCTGCTTCACCCTAGTTGAGGGTGAGGGTGTGATCCTGCACACTAGGGCTTTGCAGGAGCAAGGCCCTGGCATCCGTGGGCTTCAGCTGCCAGGGCTGCAGAGTGGAGGTGCAGGGACCAACCCTCCTGGGGAGGGAGAGAGGGGCTCGGCTGCCAGCATCGCCTTCTCTCTGTACTTACAGGATAAGAAAGTGGGGAGTTGCACATTGACACTGGCCCTGTCCTGTCCCCCAAGACAGTCATTTGGGATTGGTAGTGGAGGGTTACAGGTGCATGCTCTTCTGTGCCTGACAACTACAGCACAGAATGCTGCTGAATAGTGGCTCAGAATGGTCTTTTTCTCTGGCCATGGTGTCTGTCAATAAGAAACAAGGATGCTCATGACTTGGTAAGTACCCACTGATCCTGGTGTGATTCAGGTGTTTATATTCACACTTGCCACTGCTTGAAGGGGAAAAAATGGAAATAAATCTCACACATTTTATGTTAAACCTGAACTGCTAAATGACATCAGAGATTCTGGACTTTTTTTCCAGTTGGATGGAAAAGTGACTGGTCATCTCTGGCCTCTTTAAAATCAATTACAGCTGTTGGAAGGAGGTGAGAGAGTACCTGGAAGAAGTTTGCATGGCAAGATAAGCATTGCCCTCCCACCATGGTCTAGCAATAACAGCTCTCCCTTTCGACGGAATGGTATTTGTACACTCACCAGCTCTGGGCTTTGGCTTCTCTGGGTTTTGTTTTTTTCTGCTGCCACACATGCTGTGGAAGGGTGGAAAGAGCACAAGATGTGTGAGGCATTGGTATGGTTTCTCTGAGATCTGCAGAATAAAGCAGAGGGTGAGGAGCTGCTCTGGGTCATTGAAGGCTGGGAGCAGAGAGCTGGCATGCATGGCCTGCCTGTAAGTTCGTAGAGTGAGAACGAGAAGTCCTCTGACTGTAACTTCTGCTTAGTATCTCACATGGCAGAAGGACTCATTCTAAAATATCTTGCTGTGGGAAGGCAGGACCTTGCTGCAGACACCAGCTGGGTGTTGGAAAATGGGTGCTCCTTACAGGGAGTGATTTTTTAAAGCTTTTTCTTCCCCCCACAGTTGATACAGTTTCGCTCCACTGGCCAGTGAGGGATCAAAAGGAGAAGCAGGAGCACAAGGCAGAAATGCAGACACCTTTTCCTATGGAGACTGAAAAAACAACTGAGAACCCCTTCCCTGTGGCACAAGGGAGAGCTTCTCTCATGACCTTCTCCCTGATCTCTTCTACCTAAAAACTTGTCTTTTTTTTGTCCACACTATGGTAAACAATGCATATATAACCAAGTCTTGCTAATGTCTTAGCTGGAACTAGAGCAGGGAGTTTTCCAGAAAAAATGGGGAAACCCTTTCTAAAGTGATTATTGCTTGTGTGAAATGTGAGCCGTGTCAGGGAGAGGGGAGGCAGAAAGGCATGAACAGCAGCAATATGGTCTTTAGCAGGTGTTGGGCAGAGCGGAATCTAATGAGAATCATAGAAACACTTGAAAGCTTTTTAAGTCCATACAGGATTTTCAGGAGCTGTTGATAGGAAACAGTAGTGACCCAACTGACAGTTAAAGAGATGAAAGAAAGCCCTTCGGATTAAATAAGATTTAGGAAATAAAAGGATTAGTGCTGGACAAAAGCTAGATTTAGGGGTTTATTTAAACAGTGCAGTGTGGCATGATGGGATGTGGGGCATCAGAAAGGAGATGAAAGACAAAATAAAAAGACGAATGCGGGAGGTAGTGCAGAGGCAAGGAATCAGCACAACATCTTCAAAACCCCTTCACAAATCTTCTGATAATTGAAAATAGTAAAAAAAAAAAAAAAAAGGTAGTTTTCATTAGCAGTCCTGGCTTCTTTACATAGTAACAAGAAGTGTTACAATGGTGGGAAATCTATGCTGGGGCTGTCAGCTCAAATCCCTGCCGCAGGAGAGAAGAGCCTACATTATCAATTTACTTGCACTGATAGATATCTGATGAGGCAAAATCAGATATATGTAAAATTATCGCTCTATTAGATTCATAATTTGTTGTGATTTCAAGTAGGGGCTGCTGAAGGACCGTTCTTGTTTAAGAGATCTCCATTTGGAGGTCTCTGGTGAAGTTGGTGGCAACCACAGAAATTAGGGATATACACATGTTGGTGGAGCCAGCAGCATAGAACTCCTAAATGCAGCATGTCACAGGAACATTTAATATTGTATCTTTAAAAACAGGACTGAGAGCTTTTCAGAGCTCAGTTTCTCTACTCCTGGTTAATCATCTATAGGTGACAATTTGTATTATTAATGAACTGAAGAAAAAAATGTCACATGTAAGAATTTGACTTGAATGGATTGATTTTCCATTTAGCAACTCCTCCAAAGTTTGCTGAAGAGAGTAGAGAGGCTATCAGTGGGTTTGGCTCAGATGTTAAGATAATGTAGTCAGGTAATTGTGGATACTCTTGGCTAATGCAAGTGGTATTTGGAGAAAAGACCACCTTCTCTGTTCCAAAGATTCTGTTACCCCTAATCTCCAGGATAGTTATGGATATCTCTAGCATATTTTTTTTCTTTTTTTTTTTTTTTTTTTTTTAGAAGCTATTAGATTCACACAGAATCAAAGAATATGCTGAATTGGAAGGAAGCCGCAAGGACCACTGAGTCCCACACAGGACCATCCCCAAGAGTCACACCATGTCCCTGAGAGCATCATTCAAATGCTTCTTGAACTCTGTCAGGCTTGGTGCTGTGACCACTTTCCTGGGGAGCCTGTTCAGTGCCTGACCACCACCCTTTGGGTGAAGAACCTTTTTCTAATACCCAACCTAAATCTTCCCTGACACAACTTCAGGCCATTTGCTTAGATTCTGTCACTGGTCACCACAGAGAAGAGATCAGTGCCTGCCCCTCCTCTTCCCCTCATGAGGAAGTTGCAGACTGCAATGAGATCTCCCCTCAGTCTCCTCTTCTCCAGGCTGAACATGACGAGCAACCTCAGCCTCTCCTCAAGGCCCTTCACCACCTTCATTTCCCTCCTTTGGACACTCTGACAGCTTAATATCTTTCTTACATTGTGGTGCCCCAAACTGAGGCCGCACCAGTGCAGAGCAGAGCGGGACGATTACCTCTCGACCGGCTGGTGATGTTTTGCCTGATGCCCCCTAGACGTGGTTGGTCCTCCTGGCTGTCAGGTCACTGCTGACTCATATTCAGCTTGCTGCAGAGGAAGAACAAATGCACCTTTTTTTCTCCTTTCAAATCTACAAAGTGAGATTGGATTCTTTTCTTGTCTAAGTGAAAATGTATTTTGTGGCCTAATTTTACCAATAGGAAAATTTTTTAGAAGCGTAAGTGGTTACAGCTGGACTGAGAAGGTTTATAATGCTTGGTGGATGTTCAAATTAAAGTAATACAGATATGTTTTGCACATGTTTCTGGAAAGACACTAACACTGAAATGCTTCTTTAGACAATAGTCTCTTTTCACTTGTTCTGTTACCATACGGAAACGCTACTAGTGTTTGCAAATAGCTAATAGGTTAACAAACAAACAAATGAAAAGTTAGGAAATGACTTTATATAAGTTCTTGGGAACCTTTTATATGATATTTTGTAGTTTGGGCTCCATGTTGTCCCAGAATAGTTTTATATTTTATTTTTTGTTCCTTTGTATCTTTTATAGTGCTCTCTGCAAAGAGATGTGTGGTCCAGCTTTTGAATGGAAATAGAAGCTTGACTGAAAATTTACAGAGTGTGTCTAAGAGATGTTTTGTTTGTTCAGAAAAATGACCTTTAATATACTGAACAAATAAGAAAATCTTAATGATTTTTTTTTTAGCCAAATTAGCTCTTTCATATATTTTATTACTGTTTTTGTCCAGTTGAATGAAAGCAGTTAAAAGTTATTTTCCTTAATAAGTTGGTCATCACATTATTAATACAATAGTAATATGGTCCCCATTTAGTCATGATTTTCAAACGTACTTCAAGGTCTGCTTGGATTTTCCAAAACACCTAGCTGGATGAAGTTTCTAATAACTGGCAATGTCAGGGAGCATAAGTCAGCATCTGTAAGTGCTTAGGTACCCTTGAAATTGGGGGTTTCAAAGTTTGATTTAAATAACTTGCCTGCAGCACTGGACTCCTTGTCAGTGTCTTCCCATTTCCAAGCAAATGCAATCAAGTCCAAGGGGTAAAACTGCCATTATTTGGACCACCTGGCAGGATAAGTCCTTCCTAGTGTCTGAGCTCTACAGCATTGTCGTGCCATGTTGCTTTTGAGACCTTGACTTTACAGCCTGAAAAAATGTCCTAGAACAGTAGGCTTTGTTCGTATGTACTTCAGGAGGAGGGTGGGTGTGCTGGTTTGGTTGATCTATTTTCCCCCCTCATTTTAAAAAAAATCATGATTTAAACCTGCCAAATCCAGTTGCAAGTTGCCCAGATGCCAACTAGGAGACACTTGTGGACTTCCTTTGCCCCCAGTCCTTCCTTTCCCTGGGTGGATGGTTGGCTAAGTTTAAGCAGATTTTCATGAGCATAGTAAATGCCAGGAAATTCTGGTGCAGGTTATTTAAAATCTTCCACTTTCAAAGTCTCATATCCTTCTTCCAGGACGTGAAGGTGGTACTGCAGATATCTGCAAGTCTAATAGAGATACTGGAGCTTAACAACTTGCTGATTTTTCTGTGGATATGTTGGTTGCCATTGGGGTTTCTGTTTGTTTTTGAATCTGAAATCAATTATCTGTCATGGGAAGTGTTTTCTTGGATGAGCAACATTTGGAAAATGTGTTTTAAAAATGAGAAAATGAAGGTATTAATAAAGGGAGTTTGGGGCATCATATTAAACAGTGTCACCATACTGCCTTTAGGTAGTACATGGATGACTGCCTTAGCCATTATTTCAGAACATCCTTGAACACTAATTTTTACATAACTACATGTTTATGATAATGTATTCCAAACTTTGAAAAGGTTCCAACATTACTTTCTTTTAAAATTACACTTAATTAAAGTGTGCATCTGCACTGTTGTCTTCTCTTGTTTTTGTCTCCCTTTCAATTAGAGTGGAAGAAATGCTGAAATATTGTTGTGGTGGACTTGAAATTCCTCAACCAGAACATACCAGAGGTTTCAGAACAGAAACTCCTTTTGTCCTGAGCCATGACAGAATACTTATCTGTTGTCTAAATGTATCCCTGGGGACAGCCTTCACACATAAACAATTTTTCCTCACTAGAAACAGAAATTTACCTTGCAATTCCTGCTCTCTGTGCCCTCCTACCAGGTCCCCTGTCCCAACCACTGCTGGTAATGCAAGTCTGAGGGGGATTGCACCCCTCTCAGACACTATCCAATATCTTTCAGCCCCCAAATGAGCCAGCAACTGACTGTTCCATGTTAATCACATATTATAAAAAGCCACAAAATAAAATGGCTAAGGAAAATGCATGTGTTTTTTCTTACCTCTGGTTTATTAATTCCCCAAACACACTTTTCCTCCAGGTGATATATGTGGTTTAAGCTTAGAAAACTTTTTTATTCACTTTGGGAAACTACAGGGCATAAACTGTATGACTTCAGAATCGATGGTCTGAGAGATCTTTTCCAACCTAAATGATTCTGTGATTCTTTGACTCTAGTCCTGTCTGTTTTTTTAGTAGACATTTTTTTTTTGTGTGTCGTGCTGTGGTAAGCAGCAATGAGGTGGAATACTGAAATGCCTGTTCAGATGGCCTGGCTTTCAATGTAAAAGCATCAGGTGAAGCTTGTTGAACTCATACCCTTTCTTACCTGAGGTCATTGTGTTGATTGTTTCGAGCTTCTGGTCAGCTTTGATGTGAGCTCCAATATTTCTATGATCTCAGCCTAGGGATAAGCTGGTGGCCCCGGACTCAGCAGTGGTTAAACATGAATATAAACAAAGTGGAGATTTGCTATGTGCCAGACAAGGTCACTTTCAAGTGTACCCACAAACTCATAGAAAATTGATATCTTTGGTTTAGTGCAAACATGTAGTGGTACCAAAAGAAACAGTATTCCAGGCAAAATAATATGTAATGCTTACCAGCTCATGTACCTTGACTCTGTGATTCCAGTCTGTGGAACACATCAGACAGTAACTCTGTAAATACTAGTGGAAGGATTTGAATGTATTGTCAGCTTCATTTCTTACAGATTAAAGAGTTTCTGCACTACTTGTGTGAGCCCTTCATTTTCATTTGTTTTTCCTCGAGTGAGTCACTGAACTCAGCTTTATGGGATATTAGATCATGTATCAAATGCATGTGTATAACGGGATAGACAGATTTCTCTTTTTTTTGTCCTTGTGGGTATTTATTTTGAGGGAAGTTATGTATAAACTATCAGCAGTTCTTAAATGACTGAAGCATTCAGCTGCTGTGTTTTGGGGAGCAGATGGCTTGTCTGGAACTACTGAAGGATGGTATCCTATATTTCATATTTTCAAGCCAAGGGAAAGGGAAAATGTGAGCTTGCATAAAAGATGCTGTCATGGAAGGGGTTGCTTAAACATTCCTAAGTATTGTCATCACTGAATTATATGAAATTGGGTGCATAAGAAGCAGTATGGGAAGCTTCTCGGTGGGTGCAGAGGAAGGAGGAAGGATTTTTATAAAGATATGGAGATGTATAAACCAAATTAGTAGAGAGCTTGAACACTCAGCCTGTTCCTTGGCCTAAGTCTTGCCTGAACATAGAGGCATAACCTAGGGAGAGAAGCTTGATTTACTTCTCTTTGTGTGCTGTGTAACACATTCTAGAACTGCTTTGATGTTTAGTAATTGGGTTTATTTTACAGCATTTTGGTTAAGTTTCACAAAGTCATGGAGACTCCCTTTGGGGAATCTTACCATAATGCAGATGAAGAGTAAACCTGAAAGGTGGGCTCAAGCTGAAACCTGCCAAGGCTGCTTCCCTGTGTATCCACCACAGGAAAAAAGACTTTTTTTGGGAGCAATTCTTCTAAATGATAATGAAAAGCTATGAAGCTGCCAATGCAACCCCTAAAAATCAAGACAGTTTTGAAATGGTAATATGTTCACTGTAACAGGTAATGGGAACATTACATCTGGTCTTCTTCAGGATGAATCACACACTTTTCCTCTTTTCTAATTCTGCAGAGACTTGGCACCTCTGTGTGATGAAATCCATATACTGGCTGTGGTTACAGGGCTGAGCAAAACACAGAGCAGATGAAGAGATACAGGTCAGTATGTGCATCTATAGCTGTTTGCCAAAATGACACGGATCCAGAGGAATGTTTGAATATCATCCAGAAATTGTCATTCCTAAATATACATCCACTGAGATGACCCTAGAGAATATACACCTGGTTTTTACTTAACCAATTGCAGAAGAGATACCAGCTCAAGGGACCTGAGACACTGGAAAATTTTCAGACAGGTCAGTGCTGCTAAAATATCCTGGGATTTGGGGTACAATGGGCTGTAGTTTTAATTCTGTTAAAAAAAAAAACAACTCTATCCTAAAAAAGAGAACAGAAAATGTACAAAATTACTTCAGCTTTAGCAGTCTGATAAACAGGCTACTTCTTGTTTATTTTTCCACTTGGTTGGTTTTGGTTTTATCTTACATAAGCAATAGATAAATTTTTGAAGTGATTTCTGCAATAACATTCCTTGCAACTACTGGGCCCTTTATCTAGAAGATGATGCTCACAGAGAGAAACTCTCTCTCTGGTTCCCGAGATTAACAGTGCAAGGTTTTGTCCTCTGTAATGACTGACTTTATACTGTGTACTATGCAAAAGTGTTTCTACTCAGGTCTCTGGGAATATTCTACTTTCTAGGACCTACTATGGTAAAAAAACTGATGTTTAGTTTAAATTTTGCCTTTCTTAGGATTGCTGTTATTTCTAGCTGTTGCTCTTTTACTGTCTTAACTTGTTATTCCTCTGCTAGCTGTTTATTTCTAACAGATGCTTGTAGCCAGTTAACATATGTCCCCTTAGTCATTGCTCAGCTAAACTGCACACATAACAGTTACTCCTTTCCATTTTTTTCCCCAGCTGAACCCCCTTTTCAGCTACTTAACATTTTCTTTGGTTTCTCATGGTTTCTAATTTGTCTACATTTCTGGAGTGCTGACTGAACTATCCAGGGAGTGGCAATTTGGTTTAAAAAAAAGCAAAAAAAAAGCAAAAAGCCCACAATCTTTTTTTAATTAAAGATATTTATTATTTTCAGTGATGTAGTTTGTTGGGCCTCATTGTTCTGGAAGGCTGCATAACAAAATGAGAGGCTGTGCTCTATGGAGCTATTGCTTCTGAGAGGAACTTCAAAAAGGAAAAAAGCCCAAAACCAACAGTTTGCTCTGCAGACAGAATAGCCACTGACAAAATTGTCTTGGTACCTGGTGGCATTCAACCAGTGCCATACCTCTCTGCTCAGTTGTTTTTACCATCCCTTCCACAGTCTGTGCTAAATGACTTTTCCCTTAATTATTTCATAATTGTAGATATACTTGGGCTTCACTCCACAGTTTCAGCATGGCTTTGTTTTGTGTCAGGAGTCTCCACTAAGTTCAAGGTTTACAGTACCTGGCAGCTTCTTGTCAAAGTCAGCTGTCCATGGATGCTGCTGTGCTTTGGTGCTGCGTGTGCTGGGGAGGACAGACTGTTTCCATATTGAATCTGCACGTAGCAGTACAAAGCAAGCTCTGATCTCGTGCCTGGAGATTTCCTTGGAAAGCACAAAGAAGATGTGGCATGCTGCAAGCATGGGAAGAGCAGCCACCTTGTCCCAGCGAGACCCGGAGCATTATGAGGACTCCTCTTACAGATGGAGATCGGGGAAGTCAGCTGCCCTTTTGAGACAGCAACAACACAAACAAGAGCTACTTCACTAACCAGCTGACGTCCATCCTGTGGCACTGAAGGCAGCCAGCTTGATGCCTTGGTGGTCTGCTGAGATGGAGCAGTTGGTGGGCCTGCAGTTCTTTGTGTGATTCTGGAAATGCTGCAAGCAGGCGCAGCTGGGTGACCCTCACTGAGGGCTGCGAAGGATATCTGTGCAAAGGGGGCAGTCAAGCTGAAGCCACGCAGGATTGAGTTCAGTGTCTTCCTCTGATGGCTCTGTTCACATGTGAAAATGGTAACATGAAGATTTGAGGAAGAACAGACCACAGATGAAAGCAACAATCAATCTTACAGGATCTTTAAAAGAAGGTATAAATAAGTATCCCACGTAGCAGAAAACCCTTACCTAGGTAAGATGCTTTCCAAGAACAAATGAGAGATGATTTTTTCCATCACTGAAATCAGTTACACATATGTGGATAAGCATCACAGTGAGCAGCAGCCCTTCTGCAGTCCACAAGGCCACTGGAGAAAGAAAACTCTTCAGTGACACTTCCAAGCAGTCAGTTAGGTTTTGTTCTCCAGACATACCTAAACAAAGGTCTGTGATGCCTCAAATGTAGGAATTGTTCACAGTCCATGTATAACATACTTCTGCAAGAGTTTGAAGATTGCTATTGAGCAGGTCCTGTTACCTGTAATTATTTTGTCTGAGGCAGGCACCCAAGTAGCATTGTTATTTCAGCATTAAGTTGGGTAAGGCATGGGAGAATATTGAGAAGCAAAGCTGCAATTTTCTCCAGCATTTTTCTGCCTCCCCTTGTTGCATGTCTGGTAGAAGTAAACAAGATCAGATATATTTATATTGAAAACAATTCTGGCAAATTTGGAATCTCTCAACTGCAGATGCTGGAGGTAGACATGATGCTTCGCATTTCTGGTTTACTGCATATTCAGGGCTCTATCTGCCTGCAGTTCTAGTGCTGTTTTGGCTCTCAGATCATTAGCTTCATTTTGTTCAGCCTTCAGCAATGTGGCTCCCAGATGTGTTTTCCGGTATTTCATTTATAACTGTGAGGAATCTACAGCATCCAGTCACCCCTGTGTCTGTCTTTTTTTTTTCTTGGCATTGAAGTGCTTTGAACAGGACATTCCTATTAACATCAACAGTCAAAAAATGAAATAAAACTAAAAAACTCTGTCAGGTTTTCATTCTCACCAGGAAGATCTTAAAGGTAGAACTTTAACACAGACTTTTGTAGAAATATTTGCTGGTAAATCTTTGGGGTTTTTTTCTCACTACTGCATTATAAGAGTTTTTATCTGACATCTTACATCCATATGTAGTGTGCCTTTTTCAGTCTTCAGCTTTGTGAGTATTGGTATCAGTGTTGTAGCTGTGATAGTTTGGGGATGTAAATGGTTTCTTTTTATTATACCAACTTACAAAGTTCAGAGAAAAAATGAGCTGGGGAAAGGCTTATATGCCTGAAAGCTTGTCTGCTTTCTCCAGGTATATGGACTTGAAAGATATTATCTCCCTTACAAATCTTGCCTTCCTTTGTAAGCATGTGGTTGGATGATTATTTTCAACTATTGCTTGGATAAATGGTTTCTAAAGAATTTGGGCACACAAAATAGCTCTTGCTAAATTTTCTAAAGACAGTTTCTTAAAAGAAGTGATTTTCTCTCTGAGTTTATTTCTCAGATGCAGAAATGCTTTTTGCCAAATATATTTCTAGGTCACTTTTTAAAGCACAGGGAATGATTTGTTCTTACAAATTTTCATATGCATAGCAAAAAATGTAGGCACTTCTTTTTGTCTAAGTCATTTTGAAAAGGTGTCACTATGTCTGACTTCAAAGTGCCTGATAAACATAGATCAGAAAGGCAATAAATTTGAAATATTAAATCATGCATCTCAGAACACTGGGGAAAATTAAAAAGGGAGGCTGACTAAAAGATCAGAAAAACAGCTCATACAGAACTGTGGGAGTTTGAGTTACTTTCTTTTTTAAATTGATTTTGTTTCACAGAGTCTTCCTATACCTCCTGCTGCAATGAGAAAATAGCTTCAGCACACTTTGCTTTTGCAGGCTTTGCATTTGCAAATTCACCAGCTGAATCCTGAAGGAGGTTCATGAACTTTGCAGCAAGCAGCTAGCCTGATCTTGTCTGTGCACAGTTTTAATTGCAGTATCTTACAATGGGTTTGTACTTGAAAGAGTAGAATATACCATCTCTTCCAAAAGTATTACTGTTATTGATAACTGCTTATTTTCCATATCACAGTATTTGAATCCTGATTATGCTTCAGCATCTCCATCTTTTGGGACAGTGTGCTTTTCATTTTAATACAGTACTTTAGGGAGAAGCGCTGCATGCAGATGTTCTGGGTATTTACCTGTGTTTTATTGCACTGACTGCAGAGTCCAGGATGGAATAAAGAAAGGTCCTATCCAGTCTTCTCAATACATATATTTCTATCAAATCCCAGACTATCCATCATCTTCCTAATGTTAATGATTCCAGGCTTTACAAACTTGCTTGACAGGAGAAGCTCTGCCTCTTGGCTAAACTTGCCTCTATCCTGCAATGCCCTTGCTGACATAGTTAGTCCTCCTCTTCCCTAGGAAGCCCAACATTTCCTTTGTTCTTGGCTGCCATTGGACAAAAAGCTTTCTTCAAGCTCCCTGCCATGTCTCACATTCTCTCTCTTTGAATTGAAATGGTTGTCAAGATGCTGTCAAGCATAAGACCAGGTTATATTTAACTTTTTGCTTTTCAAAAGGGTGTTTTTTCTGTTTTACACTTGAGTTTACCATTGCATTTCTGAGTTTCTTGACCTCTCAGTCAAGAAATGACATCTTGGCTTGTATCAGCAATAGTGTGGCCAGCAGACTAGGGCAGTGATTGTCCCTCTGTACTTGGCACTGGTGAGGCTGCACCTTGAATCCTGTGTTCAGTTTTGGGCCCATCACTACGACAAAGACGTTGAGGTGCTGGAGTGTGTCCAAAGAAGGGCAACAGAACTGGTGAATTCTGGAGCACAAGTCTTATGAGGGGCAACCAAGGGAGGTGTGGTTGTTTAGCCTGAAGAAAAGGAGGCTCAGGGAGATCTTATTGCTCTCTACAACTGCTTGAAAGGAGGGTGTAGCCAGATGGGGATCAGGCTCTTCTCCCGGATAACAAGTGGCAGGACCAGAGGAAAGGGCCTCAAGTTGAGTTAGGGGGTGTATAGGTTGGATTTTCTTCACCCAAGGGATGGTCAGGCCTTGGAATAGGCTGCCCAGAGAAGTGATGGAATCCCCATCTCTGGAAATGTTCAAATGGCGTGTGGATATGACACTTGGGGACAAGGTTTAGTGGTGAACACAGTCATGCTGGAATTGGACTCAGTTATCATAGAGGTCTTTTCCAACCTTAATGATTTTATGATTCTATGATTAGTCTGCTTGAGCCTGGACTAAACCCTAAATAACCAAATCACCTGTCAGTGCTGGCTTGTTCCTTCCCCACCTTTTTACAGATGTCACATATTTATTAAGCAGTGCACCATTTCAGTGGTCATGTTGATGTCTGCTGCATAGAGAATTCACTGCTTAATCCTATCCTTTGTTTTCTAGCCTCTTTCTGATCTAGCAGCAATTCTCTACCTTCCTCCCCGTAAATATGGTGCCTTGAAAAGACATTTCACGTTTACTCTCCAATGCTTGCCAGGACAGGACCCCAGTCACCTTCAGGAAGATAACCTCTTAGGCCCACCGGTAAGTTGATCAATACGAACTGTTGTCTTCAGAAAGGCTGGAAATCCAATTATTGGAGTTACAGACTTACCCAGCAGTCAGCTGAAAAACATGTACAAAAACTTGCAAAACCAAAAAAAGCTGACAAAAATTCAGTTGTTAATTAAAAAACAATTCTGCACTAAGTATTGTGTTTCCCTAGGAAATACTGAACCCTAATTCTGAAGCTTTTAATAATTTAAAAGTCTGGGATATTCCATGGCAGAGCCTCATGACGTTTCCAGTTTTATAGCCTTAAGTCATTATTCTGCCATATGGGTGATGTTAACCAGACTACTGAATCTTTGAGGCAACATAACAGCCACTCTGGAATAAAGTATTTTCATTCTTATTTTGTTTATGTTTTGTGTGTGTGAAAAGACTGAACTGTAGTGGGAAAGGAAAAGGAGAGAGGGATTTGTGTTTGGTTTTCTCTTACCAGCTTCTAGTTAAGCTTTCAAGTGTTGTTAATATCTAATGTACTCTCCAAGGCCTTCTGTGCATTATAATCTCTAATCATCTGTGCTAAAGTTTTCACAGAAGTGCTAAAACCATTTTACCACCACTTCCCTGGCAAGACTGTTCAGAGAGCCTTTCAAAGAATGAAACTTTTCATGAACTACAAATCCAAAGACATTTGTGAGGCCTTTAAAAAACTTGGCATTTAAATGACTGTGTGAAGTCCAAGAGTAATTTTTGGATCTGCAGTATATAAAATCAGTCCTCTAGCTCCTTGTAAATATCAGAACAGAAAGAGGACTGTGAAATTCAATTGTCTGTTTCATAATTAGTAGAAGAAAGTAGATGGATATGAAGGGCTATTAAACAGTTTTACAAAGGAGTAAAGGTCTCCACATTTACGTTTTTTCCTCCAGAATTGTATACAAAATTGAAAGTTGACCTCTGTTACTAAAAATTTGTATGTTTGTGGATATTATTAATTAATTTTTTAAATAAAGATATTCACTCTATAATAAAAACTATTTTAGTTTAGGACTCCATGTAGAACAATTAGTTTTTTACCCATTTTCTAGACCAAAATTTTCAAGTTCACAAAATTTTCAAGGAGAAAAGTGGAGGACAAGAAGGTATGATCTTTGCCAAAGTGAAATGGTATAAAATTGAAATTTCACGGATTTTTTTTTTCCCATTTTCTTGTGAGGAAGACTAGTACAATGTGACCTTAAAGAAGAAACACAAGCCTACATTTTTTTTGGGGGGGGCTTAGTTTTGTTTTTTGTTTGTTGTTTTTTGTTTGTTTTTAAGTCTTTTTAGAACTGGCTTTAATTATCAGATTAGATCTTGATCTGGAGCTTTTGGTGTTTTTCAACTCATTCCTTTTCCCTCACCCTTTTTTTAAAAAATGAAAAATAGAGATGGAATCCATTTCTGCTTTCACTTGACTGTGACAGAAATCTGACTAGAGTAACTCTACCCAGTGGAAATGGTCATATATTGGACTAGAACTAAGGCCTAACTGTTTTTATTAGACAGGTATATGGCATGGGAAGAATGCATGCAAACAAAGTCCAGCACAAAGCTGTCACTCCAGATTTGGGTGGAGCAAACATACCTTTACCCTACTGAATTTAGAAAAATATCAAAAAAGCCTTTGCTTTTCAAATCCCATGAATATCTTTCAATCTATAACACTGTGTAAATGCTACTAAAATCTAATTCTTGACATTTGATTGATACCAGATAAGAGGCCTGTGTCCCTTCTTTACCAAGGTTTTTGTGGGAATCAGACAGATTGATCTCAATCAATGCAGGCAGTGAAGTCAATGCTAAAACAACAGTAAGTCCCCAGGGGAAGAGGGAAGTTGCTGAATGCTTATGAATTAGTTTTGGGGTCTGGACTTGGCAGGTGTGAATAGTTTGACAGTTAATGGCTTTGGGAATTCATTCTAAGAGCGTTTCTAAATCTTATGCTGTATTCACATGCTGTGACAATAAATCATTACATATTTATATGTAACACCTGTTGTGTGCGCACAGTACTTTTTTTCTTCTAACACTGCAGGTATGGGGAACACTTGTGTGGTTATGCTCTGCACTTTACTGAGGGGAGAAGAGGAGTTCAGTGAATTTGCTCTTGCACAGGAATCTGTGGCAGAACAGGAAGCTGAGCCCAGTTCCTACATCGCAATTTGGTGGTGCGCTTCTCTGTAGATTTTTTCCATGCCATGAGCCTACATCTGGCATTAGTCTGAAAATTTGAATGTTGTAGTAATGCAAGGTAAGATCATTGAGAAAAGAATATTTTTTGCCTGCACCTTGTTTGATGGATGTAGCTTCACAACTCTCAGACTGCCATATAGGTGTCAACAGACAGCTTGGTGTGCATCAATTTAGAGACCTGCACACCTGCTTACTTGACAGCTGCCTCAGAGATTCAGTGAGTCTTGGCAGTTTTACTTTGCTATTCTTCCACAGATAAGAAGTGTGAGATATGCCACCATACGAATCTGACAGTAAAGAATAAAGCAGCCTCCTTCCTTGGCAGTGAAATGTGAGCAGTTGTGTTAATTTAAAGACATTATAATCCCTTGCTGTTAATTTTGTTTTGGAAGAAAGTTATGAAAGATCCTGTATTTCCTAGAGTCCATATGACAGATTTCCAGAGAAGAAAGTTATCCACGGCAGACAATAATTCAGATATTGATATAAATTTTTAATCTGTCTTGCGCTTTGCAAGCTTCTGTCTGAGAAAGTTTGTGAAACCTAACGAGTTTTCAGAAGAGCAACAGTCCTGGAGGCAGCTCTTATTCCTATGAATAACATGGCAGGATAGTAATAATTCTTTCAAACTAGAGTTGAGTACTTCAGACCAGTGGCATTAACCTCCAAAGGGTGAATGACGACAGGTGTTTTCTCAGTTCCCGTTCCCCATCTCCACCGCAGCCGTTTCTTCTCTAAAACACCATATTAGAGAAGTCAGCTGTAAACATGTCATGAGCATATCATAACACCACATTACATCATTATATGTAACATTTCAGAGCATATGCACATCTCGTTGTACCATACAAGGATCTCATGAGACCCACTAGTGGCTTTACCTTGCTAGTTTCTCTTGTTTCTATGGATTTTTTCAGCATCTGAAATAATACATCACTTATGTGAAATACATGTGTGGAATACATGTATGAAGTACTTTGGATTTTTCTTAAGTCCACATCTTTGACTGGCTGTGGCATTTTCAGTTTTCTACTGGGACATATTTCCATGGGGAGAAGCACCTGTTGGGCCCTAGGGTGAACCAGGAATGAGTGTAACCTGTGGGCAAAGCACATTTGCTTGCAAGGGCAAAGACGTTTCTAACTACTGTATGTCCACAAAACTGAAGACTTTGAGCTCCTGTGTCATGTTTTGGATTTTTCTAAAGTAATGGCTACGTGATCTTTCTCAAGAAGATGTGAGCATGGTCTGTCTTTGCTCTGAGCTGAGTAGAAGCCATATAGCAAACTAGCATGGCACCAGGCCTAAACTAATATGCCCTGCTTCTCAGCTGAGCTTTATTAGCTTGGGCTTGGTGCCCTGCTAACCACAGCTGTGGGTTTCTTGTCAGCTTGGGACTACAAGCAGAACAAGCTCAAGTCTCTCTGCAGGTAGTGCTGTAGGGTTTTTATGCTTATGAATAGTGCCAAAGTTAGAAATTTGAATGTTTCTACTTTCTGTTCTCAAAACAAGCCACAAGGTGAGTTACGTGTCTTTCCAATTACAGCCCCTCCGTCTGCAAGCCCAGAGTGTTTTTCAGTCTTCGTAATCTTTGTGTTACTGGTAGAAAGTAATCCTTTGTGCCACTGAGTATTCTTTTCCTTTGGAATACTTTTGTAGTTGAGAAGATGGGGATTTTTCTATCTCATTAAAAAAAAAAAAACCGCAAACAAAAAAAAGCAAAAAAAAAGGCAAGACAATTGTAGGAGATTAATAAGGAGTAGCAGAGGAAAGACTTGGAATTTCATGTCGAAGAAATAGATGTTTCTTGGAAATGTTTTCAAATTATTTAATCTAGGTTTCTGATCTGGAAACTGGCTTTCTTCTAAGATCAGCTTGTTGGGAATTTTCCTGGTGAAAACATATTGCTGGAAAATCCTATCTGTTAAAATCAAACCCAGCATTTAGTAAAAGATGTTATACCTTTGGCATAATGGTCCTTCTCTGGCTTCTGCTTCAATCCAATCTGAATGAAGTTGGGTGGAAAACTTCAGCAATGGGGAACCCTGGCCTACTGTGAGGAGGTTATCCCACCTTCTGGAGGAGGACTTCTTTTTTTATCATCTTTATGCTATTTGGTTTTGTAATTATCACCTGTCTGTAGGTGATAGATTCATGGCACTTGAGAGTAAGGGGGTATGCTGCCTGCTGAAGAATTAGCTTAAGTGGGTTCTCTTCTCTCCTCTTTAACTTTCCACCTTTTATTTTCACACTTGAACACTTGACACTGTTGAGATGAGTGTTTAGCTCCTACTGACAAATTTGAGTTTTACAAACTGGGCGTTTTTTTTCACAGCAAAATTTGAGATGAGTGCTCAGCAGTTCTTTCTTCCCATTCAGAACTGCTCAACTGTTTTGACTAATTTTCCTAACACTGAACAATGTGGAGGTATTGAAAGAATAGCCAGTTATGCTATTTTTTTCAAGTTTTAGCTAGAAGTAGACAGAAGAAGAGCATGGGAAAATAGAAATCAGTTAACAAAAATGTTCTCACATCAAAGGCTCTATTTTCATTTGTTTCTCTGTTTTTCCTTTGCAGAGATTTGATTAATGTACTATCAAGGATTGCAAATTTTTTATTTTACATAAACTGCTATCAGTTTACAGACACCTCTGCAATTGCAAAAAAGAGTCTCCAAAATGCATTGACCTTATCACTAAGGGGATATTCATAGAATTTTTTTCTAGCTCACGAAAAAAGCAGACAAAAGTTCATGTTTTCTACTTCTCGGTAAAGTCATGGAGCCCCATAGGTTTGCTTGGGGCAGAATCCAATCCTGAGTCTGGAGATACGGTTTGAACTGTATGGCAGCCGGACATCATTGCACACCAGATTAGTGAGGGAGGGGAACTGAGAATTTTGGATGCTGTCCAACACCTCTGTGTTGGTGACCTCCACACTATTTTGGAGGAAATATTCCTATGTCATATTGGAGGGTAGTGCAACCAACCTCCCTTGTCCTTAGTAGAATGGTAGCTATTTCCCAGAATAAGACAAGTTTGTCTTTGAGCAAATGCATGTTGCTTACTACTGGGAATGTCATTTTATTTGGCTTGCATATTGTTCATTTTTTGTGCTGGTAGCCAGGGTTTCATGCCACTGGAATAGGATGGCATCATGTTTTCTGCTCATGAAGATGGGATAAGGATTTTGCAATGAACATCCCTGAAGTTCCTAACACCTCATTTTCATAATCCTATAGAGAAAATGATGAATGTGTTTTATTGTTCATCCTTCAGGTGAAGAGAGATATGGGCCCACATACCAGTGGGGGAAAAGCTTATCACAAGAGATGAGAAAATGGTTCCTCTATCTCTAAAGCAATGAAAATGTGTCTTGTTACACTGCAAGGTTATATTTTCCAGGAAAATCAACATTTACAAAATAAAATTTGCAGTTTTCTGCTTCTTCTGGACATATACCTTGTATTCTGAATGTTATTCATTAAAGTTGATGGAAAGGTGATACTGAAATTCAATTTTTTTTTACTCTAGAGGCAGTTTTCTAAATTCTCTATTTTCTACATGATTTTTACATTACTCAGCCATGGGAAATATTTCAATGGAGGTAGATGAAGGGAACAAAAAAAGGCAGTATCTAATTTGTCTTTCTGTAATTTTTGTTATTGTTCTTGTTGTAGTGAGTCCCATAAGCAGACCACCCATTTCTCTCCCTTGAAAGAATTTACAAAACTTATGACACTTACTAAATTCATAATACCCTCTGCTACACTGTAGTTGCCTCCATAGCAATGGAAGATAATATAAAAAATAATTTAGTATTTCAAATGGGTCATAGAAGAGTTTATGTTGGAAGGGACCTTAAAGATCATCTCTTTCCAGACTCCAGCTGAATGAAGGAAGGAAGCAAATTAGCAGCTAGAGCTGGCTTTATTTCTTTATCATGTATTATTTTCTACGGATTCAGAAAAACATTAAGGGTAGCATGACCTGGGTATTAGACAGAGGACAGAATCAGCAACATGTACCAGGGATGAACTAGTTCTTGACAGTCTGCTCAGAGGTGATTCCTCCTTTTTTTCCCCCCATTTCCTAGCTTGAGCCTGCTTGCCGGGCAAGACAGAGGACTGAGTTTAAAAAAGAAGAATGAAATCTTAAGATTGGTTTAAAAACTCATAAGCAAAACAGTCATTAAAGTGTAATGGCAGCAGTTTTGTCCCTACTCACAGTGCTGACACAGTCTCAGGGTTGTCTTGCGGCCCTTAACTTTGTCTTGTAAGCCTTACAATCCCATCATGTGTCAATGCTCTCATGATGCAAGTGAAGATAATTAAAAGTGACTGGGTGAGAAAAGTTCCATCTTTGTGGAAAAACTGAAGCACTCAAAGTTTGGTTTTCTTTGTTCCCCACTAGAACAAAAGGGACACTTAAAACTGCTCCTGGGGGGAACCCCTGAATTAGCCTAATCTGGGTCTTGAAAACGCTTAATGAGTTTAAGCCAGGCCTTAAATCTGGGATTTCTTCAATAAAGAAGGTCCTGATAACTCCGTTGATTTAGGTAACAGAGGGTGGTCTTGCTCCATCTTAAAGAATGACAATTTCTGGGTTTTGTCACTGTGACTATGCTCCTTTATACAGGAGGAATCTTTTTTTTTTTTTATTAAGAGATATTTGACCTCCCTGAAGTCATTATTTGAGGCAGTTTAAATTAATAAAGAACAAAGTGCATGCCAAACTTGCTCAGTAGTTTTTTTTCTGCTGAAAATAACTAAAAATGTCTAATAATTGACTAAATCTATGTGAAGCACTGTGTTACAAGGTCAGGGTAATGGATGTACATGAACTAGGGAGATGTTTTTTCCATCTACCTTCCCCTTTGATCACAGGTGTGTTCTGTCATTCCACTTCAGTAACCAAACAGATTAGCTCCTAAAATGAAAAATGGCTTGAAATTTGATATAAAAGACCCAGTGTCCAGGCCAAAATGAAAGGAGGAGGGAGAGAATTAGTTATAAATTACACTGTCTTTATATTGTGACATTGGCAGCATAATTTTCAGCAAAGGAGATAATCTTTCCTCATTCTTCAGCTGGCCAATGAGGTGCACAGTTTTTGCCAGAAGCAGAAAAAGTAACTGTAAAGAATGTGTCAAGTTATAGTTTGCCAAATTAAACATGAGCAAAAAGAAAAATATCTGCAGTATAGTGACAGCTGGGTTGTCTCTGTAGGCAAACAATCTACATCTGTGAATATTGAACATGTTGAATGGGTTGCCTAAATGACTTTGAGAAGATGTATTGTCCTGAAATACCTGTTATAGTGTTGTAACTGATCACAGGTTTGTGTTTTATCACATGCATATAAATAAATATTACAGTATTCTTATCAAATGTGCAGGAGCAATGGGTATGGAGAATACTGACTGAACAATTAAAAACATGAGTTCTGCTTTCTCTGGTTGTTTGGTTGGTTGGTTGGTTTTTTCCCTCCCCTCCCTCCCCTGGAGTCGAGATGCTTACGATTAGCCTGCATCTTTTGGGATTCAAAAAAGAAAGCCTCTGGAACTTATGCTTGCTACTGTGACTCTTTTAATTGTGAATATCCACAATGGCTCATATTAAAATAAGTAAGCGTTGCTGGAAATCTAAATATCTTGAAGCCCAAGGTTTGTTTGAAGAACTAAAATATGCTGGTTGAGATTGTCACCAAATTAATTTTGAAAACATTTCTAGATGTCATTGGTAATGTTTTTCAAAGTGGATTTTTTTAGGTAGAGTGATTTTGAGATAACGGATAAATGAAAGAAGTTCCAATGTGAGAAAAGACGACAAAACACTTTCCTAGTTAGCTGTATTTTGTGTGGTTGGCATTCGGCCCTAAATTATAGCGTGCACTGTAAATCTCAAGGCAAACACTGGGATCAGTGTGATTTACTTAGCTGCAAACTGTCAAACTCTCCCACCTTTATATACAGTACAGGCTTTGCATATTCAGAGAAACCAGCTAGCTGCAATTCACTGTTTGCAGAAAGCAATGGTAAATCAACTTTTCATCAAGACTACTGCATAAATCAGTGAACAGTATATTCCTTTGAGACTCTCAAAACTGCACAGGAAAGCCACTCTAAAACCAGATTAACAGGGATCCTGATTTATGGTTGAATCAAATAGCTGAAGTCTATTTTCAGTGATCTGAAATATTAGATTTATGCAACTTATCTTGATGACGGTCTTTCCACTGGTGCTGTTTATTCATTTTTTGCAGATATATAGGAGCTCAAAGTATGCATTGCTATGTGTATACATACACACATTCTACATTTGTAGAGGGTTACTGATATTTGATTGAAATTTGCTATACCTGCTACTGTGGAGACTCTTCATGGGTACTCTCTTCCTTTCCTTCATCCTTTTGCTGTGGTTTGTATCTCTGTTGTCTGCTGTAGTCCATGCTTCAACACTGAACCTGGAACTCTTACAAAGAAGCAGGTGAACCAAGTCTTTCAACTGGGCTAAGGAAACAGTACCATTGCAGCCAGCAAACATTATTTCCCCTCATTGGTGTGGCTTGCAGTACCAGGTGCATTGTTATCGCTGTGTAACCTGCCTGGCTGGCTGTCATTATTGACTATTTCATCATCCTGTGCTTCCTGCTAATCAGTTAGTGGAGACCTGTATCGGGACTGAAAACAATGTAAACTGTGTGAAGGCGAATTGGAAAATATTACTTTGTGAACATCCCTCATGAATGAAAATACACGGAGTGTGAGCGGCTGGCTGTAGTCAAAGATGTGGAGGTGGTTGTAGAGTTTCAGCTGGGGTAAAAATATTTTTACAACAGTAATATGAATCCGAATGAGATTTTATAGAGGAGGTAAAAATGTAAGTTATTCTGCCCTTAGCTGGTCAGCAGTAGTGAACTCTCTGACTTTCTAGGGTCTAAACCACAGAAAATATAACTTCATAACACCACATGCTAGATACTCCTAAGTACTATGCTAAATACTCCTGTTCATGATTACTTCAGCACTTGGTTGGAAGTTGTATGCAGTGAAAGTGCAGTGCAGCAGCCTAGTCCTAGGCATCTACTCTGCAGATAATTTTTATAGCGGTGGTCTTACTGGTAATATTTTTCAAGACAGGAGTGTCAACATGTGATGCTTATAATGTCTTGCCAAACAGGAACTGACTGTATACAAACAAAAGCATCTCTGTTAAAGAAACAAAATTAAAAATTTGAAAGTCAAAAGCAAATATTTGTTCATGGTACACAAAGTTATAAATAACTAAGGCAAACACTGAATACAAAAGACAGTATAATGGTTTGTCCTTGATATTAAAAATTTAGCTATTTGGTTTGCACATAAAATGGACCAAAAAACGTAAGGAATTATTAGAAGCACTGTATTTCTTAACTTCAAATTAACTTTTGCCAAGATTGCAAAGGTAAGATTAGCATAACTTTCAATGCAAGAAGATTGTAGCATATTAAATATAAGAAAATTATTAACTTTTAATTTAAATGACCTTTTTCCTTCCACAGAAGACAAATCAAAAGACTGCAAAACTTTTATGTGCAGAAGAAAAATTACTCATTTTTTTTTCTATGTATTTGTAGCCAGACTTGGAGATAGTTTGTCTTTTCATTTATTCCAGAATATCTTTGCTACTTTTTAGCAAAAATACTTGTTTATATTTGACTTGAAGCTGGTGTATGGCTCTGCTTTATTAGCTAGAAATTGTGATTTAGGACTTTGCCATCTTAATACCTACTTAAGTAGGCCTGTACTGCAGGTTGAGTTCCCCTGTCCAGACCCAGAGTTTCCATTTCCCAAGGGCTGCTTTTTTTTGAGGTAACCTCCGTACCTGGTGTGTCTATTCCTCTCTTGATCTTTAAAAGCCTAAATTTATCTCATCTCACTGTTCTATTGTAATTTCTCATTTCCCCAGATTTTTATTTATTTTTAGCTGCCCATGTTTTGCTTTTCCTCAGGAAGGGAAGAGGGATTCTTTCTGAGCCTCCCTCCCTTAACAGATGTAATTACTAATTTTTTCTGAGAAGAAGGGTGCAAGATGGTAAATCCAACTTACTAAGGGATTTGCATTACTGCAAAGCATACAGTACAGGCTGACTTCTTTCATCAGGCCCAGACCTTGCTCTATAGATTTTCAATAGGAAGAATGAGCTGCTGCTACTGGGTGAGGCACTTGTAACCCGGAGGCTTAGTTTCTTATTGGTATTTTCAATTTAAATGTTATCTAACTTAGAGCTGCCTAAATCTAGGTGAGATGTTCCCAAGGCAGACTGAGTGTAAGGTCCTTTATGATCACATCTCAATTTTGAGGGAACGGTTTCTGTCCTGCTGATGTGATACTGGACAGAGGGTTTAATCACTCTTCTTTGCCTTGTAAGATGTCATTTTGAGTTCAGTTGACTGTAGATTAAATTCTAGTCTGTGGGGATGGAGTAAATACTCTGAAGCCTTTGACTCTTTCCCTTCCTTTCCTAATATCCTTTTATTTCCTTGCCCTGTTAGAAAGTGTCCCTCATTCCTGGCTGAAGGCAGGTGGGAGGAAAGTGATAGGAAAAGCCAGGAACTAGGCAGAGGCAAAAAAAATTAGACAACCCTTCTCAGGAGTGACTAAGTCTTCAGAGAGTATAAATAGCTTGTGTTTTGATCCCTTCTACCAAATTCTGCCTGGTTGTCACCTGTACAATTCATTAGAAGTATCCCTTCTCATGTTCAGATTAATCTTTACAATTGCTTTCCTGTGTAGTTTTTCTACCTCTGTCATATTTTGTGACTCTTGCCACCTTGACAATCCTTTTTTTTGTTTGTTTTATTTATTTGGGTCTTGCAGAGGGATGGGCTATCTTTGTTGTGAAATCAAAATATAAATGTCTTGCTACTGCTTTTATTTCTTAGCTTGGAGTCTTGGACCAGGGTAGGAGGGGGTGCACTGAATATGCCACATTTATTTTGAACCATCTAAAAATGATTTAAAATACAGATCACTTATGTAGGCCAGACATAAGTGGAGAAATGTGAGTTCAGAGGGTAATAACTAAGCTCTTGATTTTCTTCAGGATGATCTACAACTGTGTCTAGTACTTATCTAGGATCTAAAATTGCACTTTTCTGTGGCCTTGTTCTAACATGTAAAATCTTACACCGTGAATGCAAAATTCTTATTTAATGTACATTGGACATTGAACTGACTGCAATACAATTGCCGCATCACTGTCATACGTGAAAGATCTGTATGCATGTGTCAGAGTTACTGTTTGCTCAGACATGTTGTGGAGGAAAGAAGCATTAGGCAAACTTGTTGAGTTGGCAGGTATCTAACAGCATTAGGAAGCTCATTGAATAGCTTGCGATAGCCTTTGAAAATCCAGGCCAGCCTTGGATGCTGGCAAGTGTGCCTAGATTATTTACAGCGCTCAGTGTTTAACTTCATCTGACAGAACAAGGAAGGAAGCAGTGTGAATGGATGTGGTGCTGTCTTATTGCTGTAGTTTGGAAATTAATTTATGGCTCACTGTAAAGTCTTTCATAGTCCCTGCTATTGAATGCCAAAATCTTCAAAGGGCAGTGTAATAGGGTCATATGTTTTTTTTAAGGGGCTTAATTATATGATATCCAGTTAAACTCCTAGCAGGATTTCCAGGAAGCTCAAATCAAATCCAATTCCCATTGGAGTACACTGGGATAAGAGAGATCTGGACTAGTTTTGGAAGAATTTATTCTTCAGTTATTTGATTCAGTGGTATTAGTAAGAAGAGAGTTTGGTAGCCTTATGTTGCTGGACTGCAGAAATGCAAGACAGTCTTTCTTGACCATTGCAGTAGAGACGGAATGGGTGAAGGAGGGCACAAAATAGTAAGCAGGCTTCCCAGGTAGTTGCTGATGCTCCAGAAGAGCCTGGTTCACCTCTCCACTGCCATGACACTGGCCACTAGTGAGTCTAGGGGCTCTGCAGGCCCTCTGCAGCCTCACTCCAGCTTGCGGGGGATGTGAAAAAATGATGCCTTTTGGAATTGTTTGTCATGTTTATTTAAGGAAAATACTTGGCCTATGAATTGCTTTTTCCTCTTCAGTGCTTAGCAATTCAGTTGGGCTGATAAAAAAAAAGCCAATTTCCTTCATCTGCACCAGGTGAACAGGCACTGTGATGAACTGCAGCCACTATGCTTGTTTTCCTGTGCTCCATGACCATCACCCATTGGAGGACCTGCCTGTCATAGGAGCTGTAATCACAGGAAGCCTTGACCACCTTCTGCAAGCATTGAGGAACTGAGTTTGGTGCATTGTCTCGGGCACAACATGCTCATGCCACACAAATGACCACAGCTGTTGTGTCTCGGCTTCCAATTTCAAAGCCTCCAACCCTCCTAGTGAAGGGCAGTCACTCTCTTGCTTTGGGAGGTTAACAAAATCTACCATTCCCTAGGAGCTCTGGAGGTCAAGCTTTCATCTGGATGCCTTGATGGATCAGGCTGCCTCCCCCACCTTTCTCTCTGTCCTTTTCCTGGGGATTGTAGGAGACCATAAAATGCTTTGATAATTAAGCAGGGAAAATTTCCACAACCCATAAAACATAAAAGGTAATACTAAGCCCAATTTAGCTTTCAAATACCTTTCAAATAACCCATATTTAATGCATAGTAAAGGTGCTTGGTCAGTTCTCTTGAACAAACAAATCTCTGAGCCTGGTTTTTAACACTGTGTGTCCAGACAAGCTGTAGCTGTTCTGAGAGCACTCCTTGGTTCAGATTTCTGTCGTAAACTGCAACGTGGGAACCAGTGGAGGTAAAATAAAGAGCTGACCTGAAACTTTGCCCAAACCACAGACAGGACATAAACTGTTCTTCTGAAATTTGAAATAATTTTTCCTGTTTGTATAATCTTTCTTGGCCAAGACTGCAAGAAATTTGGTAAAGTCTGGCACTTACACCTGACACAGAGAGAAATTTGCGAGTCTGGAAAAGTTTGGAGAATAGCTTGAACAGTGTTTGGAGATGACAGGTGGCATTTAGTAGAAACAATGTCAGATGAGTTTGGTTAGAAATTACAAGAAAACATTCAGAGAAGTCAGTGGTACCTGCTAGGCTCTTCAAAACTTTGAATGCAGGACAAATTCATAGAAACTGAGCATGGATTTCTTTGAATTTAAACCATCATGTTTCACATACCTCTGCCATGGGTGGAAATGGCCGCCCTGAGATACTGTTTTATTTCTGGTCTATAACTGAATTGCAAGTTGCTCCTAATTCTTTGGGCCCGTCATGTATTAAGGGTAAGATAACGTATTTGTCCTGTTCAGCTTTGCATTGTCCCGTGCTTGGCATGTTGTTACACACCTGCACAGCAGGGAGGCACAAACAGCATCTGTGGTCCCTGGGTCAATGTATGAAGGGGCCCGGCAGAAGCCAAAGAAGCCCTTGAGCAGTAGAAGAAGCCCCAGGCATTTGGCCATCTCCTTTCATATTCTGAGTGGCAGAAAAAAACCCCAGCCACGTCTAGAACTTTCTTTTTTTTGCAGCTCCACACAGTCTTCGCAGTCAGGAGGAAATTTGCTTTGTAATGGGAATGTCACTGGTGGGATATTTGTGGACAGAGAAGGTTTTGACCTTTTTTATTAAGAATCAGGTACTGTATTTCTATGAACTAGCAATCACTAGCCTTGGTTGGGGAATATGGGGCTGTGGTAAGAAGAGAGCAATGGAGAAACAGAGGTCTGAAGCAGGGAATTCAGATTAAAAGGATTGAGGAGATAAGGGAAATGAGGCCAGGAATTCTGGCTATTGAGACGGTGGAAATTCCTTGATGTTGACAAGCTGCAAGTCTTTAGAAGTAAATGTTAAATATAGTTTCAGGTCCATGTATTTTTGTTTTTCTGACCAAATAAAATCAGGAAGTACTGGAAATTTTGCAAAATTCAAAATCAAATTAGAATTTTTCTTCTTTGATAATATTACTGAGATATTTTGCACAGTAGCCCTTGTGATAACTTGTTCCTATGCTGTCTAGTTAGATGTTTGCAAGGTGAAGTTAAGGTGTAAGTGTCAATCTCCTAAGGTTTATGTTGTTGGAAATCTGGTACGGTTGGAGTCTTTTTACAGCGCTTTCAATAATAACTTACTTCAGATATCCTCATTGCAGAGCTGGCAGCAGGCATTCTCTGTGGAAGCCAACATTGTTTGCAAGGTAGAGTTTCACTCCCTATGCTTTAGGTTGACTAATATGCCTACAATAATCATCTGTGCTATAACATCCCAGCCTGATAATTCAAAGGCAAAATACAATCACCTCTGCCTTCAAAGTTAATTTTGTTATTTTAGGAAAGGTTATAGCACTGTCAGGATCAGCTTTTACAAACCTACTGAGTTAGCATTGTGTAACCTCCAGAAAGACTGCACTTAATGGAAAGCCTAATTAACTCTGCTTTTAGTTAGACCATAATGACTGGACAAGATTGATATGTGAGCCAGCCTTCATTTCCTGAAGCACTTCTAAAATTCCTGTTCTGAGTAACCAACTTATGCCATTTCCCTGAAATTACCCAAAACAATCTCTGACAAGGGCTAAATAATTACTATGAAAACCGCATCCATTTATTTCTGTGTTTTAAGAGGCAGATACCATATTTCTATGAACTATCAGCTGTCAATCGAATCTATAGCTGTGCTTCAGTAAACTGTCAGACATTTTTAGCAGTGAATTTCAAGTGAGATGAAGCTCTGGAAAGGCTTCATACCAGGGAAGGTTTGTGTGTGACACTGATAACTTTTCATTTTTTTATTTTTTAAATGAAACATTAACAGAGATAAGTATTGTGCTTCAGGAGCATGTTGATTGACTGTAACCTGGGGGAAACCTAATCCCCTGAATAACCATCAAAGCCAGCCAGTCGAGTGGGGTGATGCTTCTTACATGTATGCTCATGCACAGCCATTTAGCCAGGGAGACTGTTGTTTTAAAGACTATTAAGGGAATTTGGGGGTAAAATGCATTGCAGATGGTTTTTTTAATTAAAAAAGAGGAGCTTTTTGCTGCAGTATGTTGAGGGACTGGAGGTTAAGACCTTTTACATCCTCTAATATAAGTTATTGCTTCGTCTTAAAATGAACTTCATATGCTTCCTATGATCCTAGGTCATTTCCTCTAGACAGAAATCAGCATGGTGTCTAATATTCTAAGTGAAGATAATTAAAAGTAGGGCCAGGCATAGCACGGTGAAAATTCAATCCTAGTTAATTTTAAGGAGCAAGATGGTAAAGGATTTAATTGAACATAACATATTTCAAAAGGTTTGTAAATGGGTGCTGAATAAAAAGGAAACTACAATAAAATTGTGTACATTTTCTTTAAAGTTTTCTTAATAAAGCCCTACAGGTATATGTATACCTGCACCCCTATACTGTTTACTTTGAGGTTTCCCACTAATTTGAGTTATGTTGTCACTGTCTGATATATGTACTTTTCTCCTTGCACTGAAGACACTGCTAAGATTTCCCTGGATTTGTGTATTAAAATAAGACTTTCTTCTCTAGTGTAGCTGGAAAATGTTGAAGTATTTTAGTGCTAAGTTTAACAGAAATGTTGGTCCCAAAATCAAGTCTGTTGAAGCATCATCTGTGTAAATTCCTTGATGGGTACTTACAGAAGACACAGCTTCAGCCCATGGTGGGTAATCTGTGGTTTTTTTCTGTCCTTGGTGGAAAATGAGATTGTCCAAGAAGTTGATTCAAAATGTCTAAAATAAACCCATGATATTTATCTTTCCTTCTGGAGAAGGGTTTCTCTATTAGGCAGAGAAGCTTAATTTCCATTTCCCCCCACCTCTGTCCCCAGTCCTGACCTTGGTCCTGAAGTAGTGGAGAAAGCAGAGGTACCAACAAATCAGCTATAACTTAGCAAAGCCAGGTATAATAATCAATAAGTGTTTTCTAATGTTATGAATTTTCATGAAGTGTCACAAATAGGTTTATTTTGTTCATTGGTTAGAAACATATATCTGCTTCACTGATAAGTAGACAAAAAATATATGGTTCAGATGTCACTTTGCACTTTTCTTCTGAGTGTTTTCATCTGCTGAAAGCATAAACAGAGAGGGTCATTCAACAGAATTTCAGTATCACTCAACTTTGATTAAAATCTTTGCTTACATTCTTCTTCTAAACAGTCCTTTTTATCTATGGAAAATCTTATGGAACTTTAAAAATTATATACAACAGTACAGTATTACAAGATACATTAAAATGTCACTGTCTCTCCAATTACCATGAAATCAGGCATCTTTCCCTAATTCCCTAATAGAACAATAAAAGTGAAGATACTCTACCATAAAAAATAAGTCAGAAAGGTGATTTGAAAAAATGACTATTTTAATTAAGCTTCCTTGCGATTCTTACGATTGTATTTAAAAGAGGGCTCATTAATGTCTCTGCTGTTACAAACTTTTCATTTCATAATCTCTCGAGTTAGAGACTTACCAGAATGAAAATGTTGAGTAGCTGGTAATTTGATCATATGGAACTGGCTGCTGCCACGGCTCTGATCTTGGCTCGGCTCTGCTCCATGGTTTGAGAGAGATTCCATGTTTATGACACGCTTGAGACATGGTAACGTTACAAGCTGTTCTCCACACAAGAGAAACATTAAGAAATCCTTCTTCTGCCTAAGGATTGATTTGTCAAGGAAACTTGAAGTAAAGATGCATGTGATAATGGAAATGAGTTGACAAAATGGTATGCCAATAAACAGTTACAGGTTTGAAGCTGGGCTGCCATTGCTCCAAGAGCACTCTAAAGCTGAGATTACTGCATTGCAGAAGCATATTACTGCAACTGTGTAGAAAGAAAACATATAATTGTCAGTTCAAATAAATCCTCTGGGTGGAGGAATAATTTTAGGCATTTTCAAGTGATGTTATCTCCCAGACTCTCCCATCTCTTCTAGGAAAGTGAACTGAAGTGTTGAGATACGTAGCCTGGGAGCTGCATATCTCAGACCACAGATTTGAAAAGTTGACAGCTGTGCTGTCTATCCACTCAGAGCAGAGGGACTGCTCAGTGGACTGAATTTGCAGGTTCTGCTTTGATCACTGTTTGAACAAAGCTCCTCTATAAGACAGCATGTTTTGGACAAGGAAGAGCAGCAAGAACTTTGGGGTTTGGTCCAGCAACGTGCAAGTGCTTTGAAAAGGGTATATATTTTATAGAGTCCTGAGAGACTTCAGGAAAAAGCAATAAAAAGTCACTGAAAGCTTAGATGGAATCTGTGGGGAGCAAAAAGATTCAAGCTCTGGAGACATTTAGAGAACAAATTTAAATTTGGAATTGGGTTTTGAAAACCTAAGGATATTCAGGACTATTATAAGTCATCAGAGGGGTTTTTTTCTTTCCTTTTTTTTTTCCCTTTTTCATTTAGTTTCCAACATCTCAGCTTTGGTGGTGAACAGAAGGAAATAATACAGGAGATAGTGGCAATAGAGTAACATACTCATAACAAACCCACAAACTACTAAAACTGATGAATTTCCTTTTATGAAGTGTTCCTTGAGATTCACGTCAGCAAGCCAGATTTCTGTGTGGTATTTTGGTTTTATTTTGAATGGATAGAGATCATTATAAATGCCACAAACAGGTTAGGCAGCCTGAAACAGCTGGAAAGTCTCTCACAAACAGTTTTCCTCAGTCTACAATTACAGGAGAAAATGCCCAATTCATCAGCTTCATTAAAATACCAGAAGATCTTTCATTTATTTAATGTTTTATTTGGTTGGTTGAACTGGTGAGACCTTGGAGTGCAGGTGCACATTAACCTGAGACCTTATTTTGCTTCAGCCAAAATCTTGAACCTTATCAGTATCACCCAATTCCCTCATCCTCCTACCTGACCCCCAATAAAAGGAAACTTGACCACAGGATTCTGGAAACTAAACCTTTTTTGATAAAGCTGTGTTGAGGAAATGATTGGTAGCATATTGTTTCTTTTCACTTGCTTCTATGCAAGACCTTCTAAAGCCTTCCCATACTGAGACTTTACTCTGTTTTTAAGGTAGCTTCTTCACTGATGCCAATGCAGATTTTAGAGCATTGGGAAACTATGATTAGCATTCTTCAACAGTTGTTTTCACCTGATTTGATATCCCCACACAGTGGATTACTAGTGATGCTGAGGCATCTTCTTCTGAAAGAAAACTTACATGCCATACTTTCTTTTTTTTTGTCTGCATAACTCTCCTTTTTGTTTCAGTTCCAGTAATCTCAGCCATTCTGATCTTTCTGTGATCAAAGATCATGAAATTGGGTGCTCATTGACAGAGATTACACAAATAACAAAACAGATTTTAACCTTTCCTAATATTTTGAGAAAAACGGGATGTGGATTCTGATTCAGACCTCTAAGTGTTGAGAGAGAGAAAATATATAAGCGGTTACAGGATAATTGGGGTTCTCACTAGCTCTGTGCTGAAAGTATTCCAAGTGACTGTAGACTTTGTATATATCTAATTTCATCCCCAAAGAATGAGCTTTGCATTCCGAGGTCTGAGCTGAAAACATAATGGAAAGCTTATGAGAAGCTCAGTATGTAAACTAGAAATTCTTCTTCACTAATTTTTCTCTGCTGGAGGGTGGGGAAGAGGAAGAAAGAACAAAAGCCTGCAAAATGATCCTGCAACACTTCAGAAGACAATTGAAATCCTGGTTTCAATAAAATCCTTCAAAAGAATCACTCTGGCTACAGGAAATCTCTTTCCATATTTTTTTAGGAAACTGGAAACATAATGTAGCCTTTAACTGATTCTGATAACATTCCCCCAAAGAAGCCTGGATAATGTGACACAATTGCTTCGGATTTCAGGTATTAAGCTGCAATAGTTATCTTCAAAAAGAGCTGAACAATGCTGAATTGGCACCCTCACTCTGCAAAATCTCCTTCATTAACAAAACAAACCTGAAGGTAGCCCAGTGGAAGTTTTTGTAAGGCTCTTTTTAGTTTTCCTTTTATATAAGTCAGTAAAACTAATGATAGAAACTGTCTGCAGTTAACCCTAAGGTCATATTATATTTTAGGTTGGTCTCAAATCCAACCTCCTGCTTGAAGCCAGGTCAGCTCTGAGATTAGTCCAAGCTTCTCTCAGTAATAAGGTCTTGAAAACCCCCAAGGATGGAGACTGTTATAACCCTGCATGTTCTAGTGGAGTTTATTTTGGATCGTAGTATTTTTACTTGTTGAACAGACGTAATGCCTTTGAGTGCACCTAAGAGAACTTTCAAGTGTGATGCATAAACAACGGAATAGTCCAGATTTCCAGTTTATGAGGTGAGAGGAGGAGGGAGAGATCTGACTGTAGCTTTTGGGTCTTGAAGGCTCCATAACTGCAGCTTTGGGGCCATCCACCAACCTGGGCCATCCTCTTAAGTGATGCAACCCTTCAAATCATTGGATGGTACACATTGGCATTACTGTATTAGGGTAATAATGGTGATGATTATTATTACTTATTTTCCTCTGGTCAGGCCTGTATTGTGTGCAATACACTTCAGAGAAAGCTGCTGAGGAGGTGTTGTATGGAAATGTCCGCTTCAAATGCTGTGATAAGCGTGGAGTGAGAAGGGCATTGATGAGTGCAGACGTGTCTGACCCACCCACTGCTGCTGCTGCAGGAGGGGTGCTGCAAGTTAGAGGCAGCACCAGAAGAGAGAGACCAGTCCCAAGGGTTGCAGCATCTCACCACTGCACTGCTGGTTTCCCTTCAGCGTGGACTGAACACATCTTTCTACCATTCCTGTGTTTCGAGCTCTTCACTGTTTCCACAAACACAAAAAATGTTGAAAGTGATTAGTCAGGGATATATAATGAACTGTTTGAAATCTTCTTGGTGACTTGTTTGCTTTCTTCTTTAATCAAAGCTGAATTCATGTGTTGGCAATTGCTGTGAAGCCCAGATCTTATGATCACATCAGCCTCAGCTTTTGCTTAAAGATAAGTGTCTTTTCTGACAAAAAAAATAAAATATTCCCGGGGTAACTTAATGTATCTGTGTTCTATTCAGGACTAAAATTTAATGCTCTCAGATCCAAAGGTCAAAATGAACCCTTTGTCTCTTAACTTTGTTTTTGACTTTTTCTTTATAATAGCTTAACTGAAGCTAATTCTAATTGTCCAGTCTACTGTTTATGTAGCTTGGAGTATATGTGATCTATGGAGCCGAGCAAATGCAAAGATGACTGCTAAATTTTTAGGGTAATATTTAGCAAGGCAATGAATAATTTGAAATGTAAGATAAATTTCTTAGACGTTCTACTTTTGGAGTAATTTGAATTTCTGTGGTCTCTTATTGCCAGACTGAACTGAATCATTTGAGATTTGTCTGACATTTTTCTGGCAGACATGCATCTGAAAATTTTTCAGGGTTTTGATTTCTCTCTTGGCATTTTGCTGCTACTCAGAATCAAACTGAATTTTTACAGAGGAGGAATCTTGCTCCATAACAAGGTATCTTAGCTTACTAAGTGAGCGTGGTAAGATACTGCTCTTGGGTTATACCTACAGTATCCATAATGAATATACTATGTTCAGGTTTGAGAATGACCCAGAAAGCAATAAGCTCCAGGTCAATGTGCTGATGCTTTACACAAAATGCTCCACAGGAAAGCTGAGGACAGCCCAGCTGGTGTGCTCAGCCATGCGTTGAGCTGCCAAAGAGCTTATTAGCAACATACTGGCTCTTGAGATGTCCTCCAGCATGTGGTCCCCTCACAATTCCAGAAAAAAAATCCCTCTGATCAAGCATTTCATTCTGTTCCCGCATTTGTTGCCTGAATGGAAAGTGTGTCTGTGCCCAGGTAGAGACCTTGCAGACCAACACCCCTGCAACATAACCCCCAAACCCCCCAAAATAGTGTCCAAATAGTTACTGAAAGAGTTACAGGGAATTCATTCATACTTGGGCTAAATGCATCAACAACATTGTAGTCTGCCCAATAACAGCCGCAGCTGTGGCTTTCATTCAACAGTTTCTGGCAGATGCTGGAGTACACCATAAATTCTTATTCAATAGAGAAGAATTTGGCATATGAATTAAGGTGAGCAATTTTATAGCATTATCCAGAATGGATATCCTACTGCATGACATACTCCCTTAGGAATGTTTCCAAAAAGGCGGCTGCAAATTTTTGCTTAGTAAAATTTATCTGTGATGGGGTCTGTTCATTTTCAGAGATTTTAATCTTCACGAGCAACTGCTAACCCCTATAAAAATTCAGTTGTTTACATAGATAAGGCTCTGGAACAGTCCAAATTGTACTAGCAGATTAATTTGCATTTAGATTGTGCCTTTCCAATGGCTCTGAAAGATGTTAAAAATATAAATTAGGTTTCACTCTAGGACTGTAGAAACCACTACTGCAATCTTTTCAAGTTGGCAAAATTATAGATGCTGTGACCTGTGAGCCCTGATTTCCAAGCCAACGTACCCTGCAACTCAACCAGTAGAAATTCCGCCCCTTCTAAAACAAGTAATTGTCACTGGTTAAAATTAATTGGGTTGGTTTTTTTTGCCTTATGTTGCTCTGGTGTTTTATTGAAAAATTGACATAATTTGTGGTGCCAGCAAAGGTAAATCTACTGTAACTGACTTCAAGCCTTTCCTGTGTTTGCAATTTAACTTGAAGAGATGATGTTTAAATGATAATTTATGGCTTGTATTTTCCACATTGGTGTTCACTTTATCACTAAACTAGTGTCAGAGCACTGTCTGTAGTAATACTCCATCTTTTTTTGTAGCAATTTTTTTTAAATGGAGTGTGAGCAGTGCAGTACATTCTGATGAGAAACCATTATTACCGTAGTCTACTTTTGGAAACTCCATTCATTAAGCTGTAAAAAGGTGATGCAGAACAAGTTATCTGATAATTAATGGAGCAGCTGTTTTGTTGTTGTTTTTTTTTTCCTTAAAAAAAAGGCAAAAAAAAAAAAAGCAAAGGAACTATAGAAGCACTTAAGAAAACTGGTTTAATCATAGTGCTGCCTTATCTGAAAGTGGAACTATTCATGCAATATTTGGAGAATTAACATCTAGACAATTCATAAAAGCGTCTGTAATTCTGTATTTTGTATTGGACCTAATTTGATCTTAATTTTTTCCCAGTGCCTGCTTAACATGGTCTCAGCCATTTGAAATGCTGTCAGTCAAATATTAGAATTGGAAAGATAGTGGATGGAAAATATGTTTGGAAGCGCATGGTTGCTGTTTGATTCTTCTCAGTCTTTCTCACCCCCTGGTTTCAGTAGCTTCTTCATGGATACTTTCTGAAATCCTGCTTATATGATAGTTTGGAAAAGCACTTTTACTTGTGCCTGACCAGAATCAAAAGGCATAGAGCTAAAAATGGTGTCGTATCCCTGCACTGGCCAACTATGCCACCAGTCTGAGTCCTATGAAGGAACTACATCAGCAGGAAAAAAAGCCCTGTCGCACAAATGTTGATGAAAACCATCATTCAGCATCGTTCCACTGTTGCACTGTGTCAGCGGAAAGATTAAGTGAGACTAGTGTCCTCTCCCTGATGATGACCAGTATCAGGTGCCCAGAGAAAGATATACTGGTCAGAGATCTGACCAGCAGCACTTTGCTCTATTTTACTTCCATAGCTTCGTCCAATCTGTGTCTGAAGTTCTTCTTCTTGAGCTGAAGGCTCCTTTCTTGTTCTTTTTAAACATCTTCCATGGACTTCTCATCTTCATCTTGGTCTGATTTTTCTTGGGACCCATTTGCTTTTAGTCCCCATAATAATAATAATGGCCAGTCTTCGCGAGCGAAGATTTGGGAAAGGTCATTAACCCTTCGAGCCTGCGCAGTGGATTTTTTAGGTGAGACACAGCGTGCGCTGAACTGAGCCCACCCTTTAATCCTGAGGTTCATCTGCCGGGGCCGAGCAAGCTTGGACAGTGGCAGTGAGGTCCCCAGGACGTAGGTTTGTTTAGAGTGACCTTCTCTTAGATGGATTGCCTCACAGGGCTGACGAGCTCCATCTGCCCGGGGGGCCGGGAATCGAACCCAGGTCGCAGCGGTGAGTCCCCATAATACTACATGGCAAAGAGTTCCACAATTTTGTCATCTGCTGTGTGAAAAAGGAGTTCAGCAGCTAGTGTTAACTCTGTTGCTTGATGGCATCATGAGAAGTCAAACATTTCTCTGTTCACATTCTCTGTACTCTTCAGAAATTGCAGATCTTTCGCATCTGTCACTTAGTGTCTCTTTTCCAGGCTTGCTTAATTTTTTCCCATGCAGCAAAATTATTCTTCACTTCCTCCTATCCTATTGGGTTTTTTGTACATTTTCTATTCTAGTATATCTCCCTTCAGTGACCAACTCTGTCCTCATCAAGCAAGCCACAAACTCATCACAAGTTTATACCACTATGAACACATCTATAGGGATGTTTTATATTTGTAATTTCTCTGTTTTGTCCTATAACTTTGATAGCTTCTAATAAGTTAATATTCTTAAAAGTATACATTTGTTACATATTCCAAGTTCCTTTCCTAGATCTTTCTTGAATGATAATTACCCTGTCATTCTGCCTGTGTAGTTAAGGTTATTCTTACTGATACACGTTACTTTATCTTTAATGATGTGAACAACTATCTGAAATCTTATTGATCAGTCATGGTGGAATCTTTCTGTAACTTGCTGCAGTACCTTTTGATTCATATGATGCTGAGAAATTTTGTATTATGAATAACCTTTACTAACTATTCAGCCTCTGCTACAGATCTGTTATGGATAGGTTGAGAAGTAGAGATCACAGAGCAAATCCTTCTCCTTGAGAGCAGCTATTAATTTCAACTTTTCTTTATTAAAAAAAAAAGAAAAAGTTACTAGTTATATATTAAATCCCCACAGAATTTTTTTCCCGTTTCCATGCCAACTTCTCTTCTTTACATTTCTCTCAAACTGTTAGGGGTTTTTGGGAATAAAAAATATAATAAATTAAAGAAATAATTTTATTCACATATTTATTGTTGTCTTCAAAGAAGTGCAGTGCATCTAGGAAGTATGACAGCCCTCTATAAAAACTACTTTTTCTTGTCTGTTATGAGGTATATCTACTACTAAAGTTCCAACCAATCTGCCTGACAGAAACCCAACTACTGGTCTGTAGTGTCCTGCATTTCCTTGCTTCTGAGACTTGTTTATAAGTCTTGTCATCTGTGCAGCCTTCCTTTTTCTCTGGGCTGGGAACCCCTTGAAACCATTAAAGTGATAAATCACATACTAAGGATTTTGTATATTAGTTCCTCTAGGACTGCTGGGTGAATGGCATCTGGTTTTAGAGATTTGCTACTGTTTCATTGACCTCCTTTAATCCCCCGCCACTGACACTTCAGTTGGAGATTTCAAACTTGCTTCATGCACAAAACCTGTCTGAGCTTTTCCCTTATAAACACCAATGCAGATAATTCAACTGGCTTTTCTGATACAGCCTTGAACTTTTTTTTTACACCTCTGTCATTTATTAGTCACACAAACTCTGACTGTGCTTGCTAGACTTTTGTGGTTAATTTGGACACCTGTAGTAAGTTGTTCTTCAGAATGTTTTTGTATTTTATTACATTTTTGCATTTAACATTTAAACTTTTTTACCCTTTTTGTTTTCTTCATTTGTACATGATCTCTGCTTCTGAAAAATATCTTTCTACTTTTAAGAGCCTCCTTAGTCTGACATGTGACAATGCTAGATTTTTTTGGTCCTGTTCGAAACTTTTAAAGAGGTGCTAAATGTTTGCACTGAAACCCTAGTAAAATTATTAGTAAAAATCTATTTTTAGACAGACTCCTAGCTGACACTTCAGGTGCATTACCCTTTTAGCAACTTACCTTGTTTTCCTTTTACTAATTTCTCACACTTTTATACAGTTCCTAAGTGATAATGGAGTAGGTTTTCCCCCCTTATTCCTGCAAGGAACTCTAATTTGAATATGTTATGGTCATTAGCAATCATGGAGATCCTTTGCAACAAAGTCCGAACTGAACCCTGTGGATTGCTTGAAACTAGGTAAAAAAGTGCTCCTTCTTTCAGATCTCTGACTGTTTGATCCATGAGGCAGTCATTTATACCATGTAAAAAATAAACAAATCAATTAACTTTTTGCCTCACAACTCACTGTGTCACTTTTCTGGTTTGCATGGGAGTAACCAAAGTCTCCCATGACTATTAAAATATCCTGGGCAACTTTTAATACAGGGTGATCCTGTGGCTGAGGCATCCCCTTTTTCATTTACCTATTGACCAATTCCAAATTTACTATATATTTCATTCTTGCCTCAATACAACTGCATTGATCGCATCTGGGTGATTTATATTCTGATCTCACCGATTTTTCCTTCTTCTGCCAAAATATGGAAGTGATTTGAGTCTAGGTCTGGTTGTCTAATTTCATACATGAAGTTTAGGAGTCTTTATTCACTTAGACTGCTTTTCATGATTTCCTCCTTAGTTTTCATTGCTTTCATCCCATACCTTCTTGGGGTGTGCTCTGGCAGAAAGATGTTTTAGAGGTTGTGAATTATGGTGGGAATTGCATACCTCAGGGATACCTAGTTAACCAGCTGAGGATCTGCAACAAGCTTGAGAAGGGAAGGAGAGAGGTGCTGCTTGGAAGGAAGAAAAGGGGAAGAATGTTTTCTAGTCATCCATTGAGGAAGAGGTGAATTACTGGGACTCAGAGACCAGAAGAGATCTGCAAAAATTTCAAGAAGAGATGAGACTGGGAATGGTCTGTCTTGAAAAGAATAGCTTACTTGATGGTTTGATGTGGTTTTAATCCCATACCCTAAAAGGATAAGGGACTCGAGGGACTGGTTTGTCTACATGTTTAGGGAGTGAGAAAATTTGATTTCCTCAGTAGGGGATTGCAGCCATCAGAGGGCACAGCAACCCGAGAAAACCACTAATAACACCCTATTCCTAAAAACATGCTCATTTGTTTGTTTTTTCTTCTAGGATCAAATGGGGCAATTGTTTCTGACTCAATAAAACTTCTTAGACTATTTTTTTTTACTGCATATTTTATCCTTATAAACTATTTCTTCACTGAAATGAGCATGATGCAACAGTGTATGTCATGTTCTGATGGGCTTCTGGGTCACTTCTTGACAACTTGACCTCCTGGCTTCCTAACCTGGAAGGCATATTTGAGTTTGGAAGGCTTCTAGGATGTATGGAGAAGTGTTGCATCTGAAATCAGTGTAGTGGAGGCCTACAAACTGGGTGTGTGTGCAACTGTTCCTGCTGCTATAGATCATTGTGACAGGTCATTGATACAACCAAAACTGGAAAAGACTGGGGGCCTTGTGGTAGTACAGCTTGTTTCCCCCTTTTCATCTGCACTGATAAACTGGAGATAAAGATCTGCCCATCACAGGGGAATATGTTATACATCGCTAAAAAGAAAAAGAGAGAGATATCTTTTTTTCCTATTATCTTTTAATCTGCATGAGAAAGTATAGCCATCTGCCTGGCACAGCCTCCCTGCTGGCCCAGTACACACACAAGCTGCAGAATCAGAGCATTCACAATGAGAGTGTTTTTTTCTGTGGTCCCGCAAGGTTATCCCATCATTACAAAGTATATTAATTGGGCTTGAAAAATTGCTATAAACTGGACTTGTAAAGGCATGGGGGTTTTCTTTAAGTTGCCAGAGCAGCTTACAGCGTCATTAGAAGTCATTAGCCATTCAGTGCTGATACCTGTTCACAGCAGTGGATAAAGTAATAATCTATCGGCTAACTCTTAGCTGAAAGTGCTGATATAGGAAAAATATGAATACAAAGTAGCAAAACTTTCTCGAGCATGAAAAATTTCATTCTGTTTTATATGTGTGTTCTCTTTTCCCTTTTCTTTGGTAGCCAGGTAAATGTGGCATGGGATTGCACGTGGAAAAACATCTGTCCTAAATAGGCACAATCCATTTGAATAGATGTTTCAGTCAGTGTATACACAATAAGTTGCCTGTTAGAAATATCCCCTTGAGTTCCTATTATTGCAAAAGTCAGGTTAAGAAACTGATGTTTGTTCTTTTAGGCAGTTTACAACATTGTATTTCTTTGACAACATTATGCAGTTGCTCTTTCTTCAGTTAAATTAGATGCTTTCTCCATCTGTTGTGACTGTGTGCCTTCCCTACATGAAAAAATAGAAATGAGAAACTATGTATGTGTGTCTATATACATTCAGTGTAAAAAACCCCAAACCATCCCTGTGTACTTCTGTAGTTTCAAGAGTGGGCAGAATTCTTGAGACCAAGCTTCAGCTATGATTTCTAACTGAGCTTGACTGAACACAACTAGATTCTGTGTTTTATCTCCAAAATCTGTCACTCTGACAGGAAGCGTGAACATACTCAAAATAATATTGTTTGCAAAAAGTACATTTAATACAGTCAGGGTTTTTTTTTGTCCTTTGATTTTCCTTCTTACCTTTCTCTAATTGTGCAAGTCCATAATTTCCAATGATAATGATAATCTCATAGAAGGGGTTACACTGTGGGTAGAATAACACTTCCTGCTATTTTGGAATTTGAGTTATTTCTGTGGGAAATATTAATATATTAAAATTAAGGCATGTGTGATGGTTTTACAGTGTCTTGGATCTATTTTCCCCTTGATTTTAGCTGAGCTTTGAGAGGGGTAAGAGAATCTTGAAATAAATGTGTATTTTAAAGGTGTTCTTTGTTCTTATGGGGCTTATTTTTGGGTGTGTGTCAGATTGCTTTCACTACTTTTAAAATAAAGCTGTTGGTTTTGAGCAGTGAAGAATTAATTTTGAAGATATTAAAAGTGATGTTCAGGCAGGAACAACTGTAGCTGTTAAAGGTGGTTTTAAAATTATAACCATAAGATCAGTGATTTCTTATTAAAAAAATTCCACTTATCGGAATATAGGCTTCTGATCTCCCTTCATAAAAGACCATATTTTTTGTTTCATCATGATGCAAGAAGTACATTTTACATTTTCACGGCATGTGTTACTTCTGAACATACTCTTCCCTCCTTAAATCTGTTTGCGATAAATTCGTCTTTTAATATAAACTCTTCAACCCTTAACACTACAAAGTGACACTGCTTCTGCAGGTCACTGTGGTCATGGACAGCCAGGCCCCTGGAGTAAGTGCTTACAAACACAAGTAGACCCTAAGAGTCACCCTTTCAAATTGAATGGAGATCTAGTATTCAGTAATGTATATATCTATTTAATTTTTTTAAAGCTAATAAAAAGGTTAATATAGCTGAACAGTATGCAGGAATTATTTTTTTAATACATTATACCCCTTCTGCTCCCCACTTTTTTTCCCCTGAATGTTGTCAACAGCTTTTTTTCCCTTTAAAATATGTTTGCTATTACAATAATAAAAATATACATGAATAATTCTTAGATAGACATGTAAAATATGAAAACCAAGACATATTTATTCTGCTGTGAATTGAAAGTACACTTTCCTTCTGTGAGCATCCTTATTTCACTCATGAAATCAACTATTGGTATGAAAAATTGCTATTAAAAATTTGAGTTTAATTTTCCAGTTGCACTCCATTTTCCTATTGTTTCACTCAAAGTACATTTTCCAAATGAGCTGAGGAAGTATTGGAATGCCACTGAGGAGAAAAAATTGGATTAATATTTGAATCTGTTACTGAAAATGTTAAGTTACTTCAAGTGATGAGTGATAGTGTGTGGGGTAACATGACTACTGACATTTTCCTCTGGTAACACTCCCTTCCTGTCCTCAATTTGTTTTCTGGTGGAGAAGAGGAATAACAAGTTTCAGAGGGAAAATCAATCTGCTTGGGTCTGAGGCACTATCATAACACCATGAAGAATGGCAGTGCCGGCCTGGACCTAAGATCCCTCTTGTCCAGTGCTGTCCCTATCACTGATGATAAGCAAGCACTTATCATCCTGGAAGAGTAGACACTGGGCAGATGTCTTTAATATTACCTACCCTCTTTCTTTTGAAGCCCTCCCACCCACACCTTTTCTCAGCCTTCTTCCACCTCTGGTAACCTTCTGTGATTTAGATGTTTCTCCTCTCTCCCTAAAAGAGCTGCATGCAATTTGAAGGGTGTGAACTAAGAGTTGGAACAACAGCACTGAAGTGATTTTGCTTTGTTCTCTTTTCCTTTTCTGATTATTCCTGACAATTTCACTTCACTTTTATGGAATCATCTATGATAACACCAAGGTCTTGCTCCAGAATGCTAACTGCTATTTCAGAAACTACTGCTACCTATGCAGATCCAGGATTGTCTTTCTCCACATGCATCACTTTACAGTTATACACAATGAATTTCATCTGCTGTGTTATTGCTCAGCCATTAAGTCTCATTGGACTTTTTGTAATTCTTCGTAGTCTGCTTGCATTCCTGTTCTTCACATTCCTGTTCTTCTGCATAACTTAGTGTCATCAAAAGGCTTTACCTCATGCCTCATCCCTTTTTCTAACAATGTCTGCATATATTAAATGGCTCATTTCTCAGCACCAGTGCCAGTAAAATTGAACTGGTGACCTCCCTCTGTTGTGAGAACTGACCAGTTACTCATACTTCATTTCCTATATTTTATTTAATTTATTCTTGCAAGGACCTCCTTGTTATATAGTCGCTTCGTTTTCTCTGTCATCCCTAGCTAAGAGACTGTAGAAACCTTGGTCTGTAGCTTCCTTTCTGCGAACATGTGTGTTACCACCAGATTGTCCATCTGTCGCCAGTGTCACTGATGCCCACGCAAATCACCACTGCACGCTCTATCCCCAGGCTTCCTCAGACCCTGCCCAGGTTTCCGGTGAAATCCACCACCTTTCTTCTTGCAAGACGAGCTCCCCTGTGGTCCTCTCCAGGGTCATGCACCCTGTTGTTTATTTGCCTGATGATTGAATCTTCCACTGCTACAACCTGCTTCTTCCCATCTGGTCTTTGATCTTCCCCTTACTTTAACTTCCTTTGAAAAAATCTGTCCTTGGACTTAAGAATGTAGCTTCCAGGAATTTTCTCTTTGGTGAAGCTTTGTTTTGAATTGGGAGAGGAAGGCCTCTTCTGTTGCTTCCTGTGGAGACCCTTCCCAAGAGCCAGGTGCTGCTCCTGAGCACGCATCAAGCTCACTCTGCGAGGGCTGGCACCGTGCAAACTGAGATATGCTGCTCTGCAGGCATACATTAGTGAGAAGGATTAAGACCTAGATAGAATATTTTTATAAAAATGCAAGATAAAAGGATAAACTAACCTCCAGACTTGGGTATTTCATACTTCCGTGTAGTTCTTTTGGATTCATTTTCATTGTCTAGAAGGAAAATCTTCACTGTTAAAGGTTGTGGTATTCCATTTGTACCCATAACCTGCTGATTTTCACCCAGCCTTAGCAACAATTCCAGGCTGCCTAGGCCAATATGCAAGGCCTTTGAAACACAAACAGCTGTGATATAACCTGTCATCTCCGAAGAAACCTACTAGCTTCCAGATATAAAAAGAATGAGCATCTAAAGAACTGGATCTTTGCTTTCCTTCTCTTTTTGCACTAAATTTCCAAAGAGAACCTGATAGGATTGCTTCATCGAGCTTGCTTGAAATACATGTTGCAAATAACTCCTGCTGAGTGTCAGCCAAGTTATATAGATCTTTTTAGAGCAGGGAAAAACAAGCTGATTATTAAAATAGTACCTAGAAAAGCTTTTTTGCCTTTTTTTCTTTTTTTTTCCCCTAGAGGAAAACCATTTTATGTTTGTGTGTCAGATTGATACATGTTACCGAGTAAACATATGAAAGCCTAAACGATGCCAGCAAGTAGCTGGTATGTCTACACTGCGTAGTCTGCTGTGCAACAGTGGTGATTCACAGCCTAGTTTAGATCTCTGGTGTCATCTTTCCATAAAATAAAAACTAGAAGTCAAGTAAAGAAATTAAGGAAATGTTTATAATGTAGCGATTAAATTATTCAGCAGGTGAGCATTCAGTTTGCCACAAAATATCTTTGAAAGTGATAAATCTGTAAATGCTCTCAGATGCCCTGTGGGGGTAGGCGGGGAAGAAGAAGGAGGGCAGCCAGGCAGTTTGAAACAAAGCATTCATGCATGCTTTATTGTCAAAAATGATACTGGGAGAGTTAAATATCTGAGATGAAGTTCAACCGTTGCTGGCCCGACAGGAAGCAACTGTGCTTCTTATGAAGACTGAAATAAAATCCAAACCATACCCAGATGCAACTCTGAGCACTGAGAGGCTTCCAAGAACTTTTTCCCTAGCGTGCTGATGAGTGGCTGTGACTTTCACTGCCCTTTATGGCTTGGGGAGTGACTATATTATCATTAGCTGCCCAGCTCCCTACTCTTTTTAGAGCACACTGTAATCTTTTAGAGCCCTAGGGTCCTGCTTCTTGTCAAATTTAGGGTTTTCTCTGTGTGTGTTTTTTTGGTTTTTGTGTGTGTGTGTGTTTCTTTTTTTTTTTTCTCTTTTCTGTTGTTTATTTTGGGGCTGGCTTTGTGTGCAGGGTCTGGTTGAAAAACCTAACCTACTCAGCTGTGGTGCAGATTATATAGGTGGGAAGAAGCAGAGAAGGGCTTTAGATATTTCGCTTCTAAGAAAAGAGGGAAAACAAAGCAAAATAAAGAGCAAAGGGAAGAAGCTGCTGGCTGGGTGCCACCCTGAATGGCCTCGTTGTTCTCCAGCTCTCTGGACCTAATTAAGTGACTCCATTTCTACAGGCGATGGTGAAGTCTAATGGCAGCAAACAGAAGATCGCTAACACATGGGGCAGGTCTGTGATGTGGCTTTCTGGAATGAAAGATTGCAGTTGCTGGAGAAGGACAGAAAGGATGAGAAGGAGTACGGGGAGTGGAGGGAAGGAGGTCACTCCACAGAGACAAAAGTGGCAGACACAGGAAGAAGTTTTATTTCTTCCCAGGAATGCTGGGAAGAATTGGGGAAAGTTTAATTTCAAAGTCCAACAATGCAGCTATGGCATTTGTTTCCAATTCAGCAGGAATGAGCGTATGGTTTGAACAATTCTTTCGAGGTTCCTGGCAGGGGGAATATAACTCGTCTCAGCTGGCTGTTTTAGGAGATCAAATGACACAAAAAATTTCACTCAAAGCCTAGGGTATCCTTCTGGCAGCCAGAGACCATGCACATCTTCACAGATGGACTGTTTGCTCTAATGTGGACCAAGAGCTGCGTGCTGTGTAGAAAACTGCTTGCTTACAAAACAGTGTTATTACTGCCAGATGTTGGCTTCCTGCCTGCTTTTACATAATTCAAGCTTTTCTCTGCTCAAGATGTTACAATTTAAGGTGCTTTAGAAGTTCTCTTTTAAAAGGCTTGATAATGCTTTTTTTCCTTATTCTTTTTTCCTCTTTCTCAGAGTGACTCTTCCACCAGCACACACTGCAATCTGGTATATGTGGTATACATTAACCTGTGCAACCAGGAACAACAAAACTCCTTCTTAGATCTACCTCTAAGTTGATTCAAACAAGAATAAAAATACCCATACGACCATACTGTCTGCATCTTGTTGGCTCACACATATCAAGTACAATATGCATCTTTGTTTCAAATGCTGTCCCACAACGTGAGTATAGCTCTCTTTTTTTTTCCTTTTTTTTTTTAATTTTACTTTATTTTTCTTAAATAAATTTGAAACTTTAAGTCATTGTAAGTGTCCAAATACCGATAGCAGAGGCTTTAGTGAGACAAGTGATGTACCTCTCTAAGCAAACTTCTCCACATGGCTACTGGGGCTTTGCTTGCAGACTTCATCCTTCATCCACAGATCAAATAACTGTCAAAGAAGTGTCATAATAAGCCTGTGACATATTCCTTACTGAATCTGCAGTGGGTTACTCAAAGTACCAATGAGTAAAAATTATTTTTACAAGATTATCCTAGCAGGTTGCTAGCAGAATTGGAAATGAAGTGCTTCCTTCCTTTGAAGGAAGGCAGGCCAAATGGGAAAACCTTCTCCAGAGGTCTCTGTACAGTGTTATACTTGACACAGTATCCAGGAAATTCAACAGTGCTTAGAAAATTGTGGTGACTTAATGGAAATCATGCAAAAAGCAGCAATGTATTTCTGAGATTCTCCTCTAGTTTGGTATCAACATCAGGATGACAAAAGTTTGAAAAGGGTGACTGTAAGCCCTTTATTTCACTCTGTCTTTGGAGAGACAGTACTGCAGATCACAGGATAATCCTATCAGAAGAGCAGTCGTGAGCTGGTGATAAAATATTCTCCACCCACTACCCTTCATATTTAGGATTTTGAATAAACCATTCTCACTGGGAAATCAGTTCCAGTGTGTTTACCATGCAAGTTTACAATTTTCTGGTGACATCTAAAACACTTAACTGCCCCCCCCCAAGCCCAAAAATCCCCCCTTTCATGCTTGGAATAAACACTATTGTAAGTAATAGAATAAATAAATGATGGCAATAGTTTGAAGAAAATATAAGTGATAATAATTTATTGTCATTCATAGTCTGACAGCTAATTTATATTTTGTGTATTTTATTTTTCTTTGATTTTACTCAATACCTAGGACTTATTTTACTGAACACTGGCCTAAAAAACATCTTAGTGATTAGAGAGAAAATGACTGTCTTGGACAAGCAGAATAAACTTTTCTCTCTTTTGGTGGACAAGTAGTTGAGATGTTGGAGATGTATAGAAAAATCTACCTTTTGGTTTGGTTTTTTTTTTTTGAGATGATTGTGAGACAAGAGAATCTATTTACCTAAAATAGGACTTCTATTCTGTGTTGTCCTATTGCTGTGGCCATTATGAGTGTCTCTGAAGGCCAGTTTGTGGCTAACTATAAGGGCTACACACTTGTTCACTCCTGAAACTTTCTCTTTCCTGTATACAAAGGTGTAATTTTTATCTCTGTTGGAGTCTCATCTGTAACCTAAAAAGTTAAAATGCCTCTCCTGCTTCTGAGTTGGAATTCCTTGGCCAATATTACGTGCTGTGCCAGGACTTGTATGATCAAATGTTGCCCTTTATTTGCCAGTTGGGGTAAAGACTGACTGTGTTATTTGTCCTGGAGGAGCTAGTCGATAATAGGATCTGGTTGGAATGAGTCATTTTTATCTTCTTAGATAAATCAGTATTTGGAAATACATTCTGGTTTGACTTAAAATGAAAACACGTTGCTTTAAGATTTCATGCAAAACAAATTGCTTCAGAAAATTAGGATGTATAAGTAAGAAATCATTTGTATTGAAATACACATTAAACAGTATGTTTTGAGAGTTTCTTTGGATATTTTTCCATTAAAAAAGGAATATTTGTCATGACATAGTGTACAAATAGCATAAAACCCCCTCCCAAAACAAAATTCCCTTAAAATCAGAAAATTTTCTGAAATAAAAAAAGTCATAATATTTCTCTTTTAAAAGTGTTCTTACTGGAATCAATACATTTTCAAAATGTCTAACAAAAGCAAACACTTTGAAAACATTTGGGTGAATGCAGTTGGCAAGAGCTTGTTTTCAGGGACAGATACTTCTTAGAAATACAAGAAGAATTACAGAACTATTTCTGCTACTGAAGAACTATTGAAAGAAATATTTTGTTGGTTTTTTTCTCTTGCTTTCCATGAACCTTGTTGGTTTTCAACAGAGAAGTAGAGACATGTTGAAGCAGGCACACCTTTGGCTGTTGCACTGAAAACATAAGAATAGCAGCATGATGTTTGCCAGTGTTTTTTTCCCCTCTGGGCTCTCTGTTCCCCAAATCTAGCTGTACATATTGTTTGTGGGTGGGTGTGCATGTGCCCACATGCACATGGAGGGAGTGGTAACTCCATCACATTATCTGGAGTGTGCGTTTCCCACCAGGTGGTGCTGACAGAAGAATCTCAGCCATGCTGATAAATCCATATGTACATATATGATTGAGGAAAGGGATACAGAATGTCATTAAAGATGGGCTGGGAACTTTCTATCTTTGAGCTTGAAATATGTCACTTTTAGCCCATGATTTTAAAATTCAGTCCATGCATTGTTATAGGAGGACACATACAAAATGTCCTCTCATAAATGATGGATGTTGGTTATTCTCTGATGGAGAAACTGTGCAGAAAAACAGCCCTCATTTTAAAAATATTTTTAATTCATTTTCAAGACTGTTTAATAGCTCATGACATTGCTTTCCAAAAGCAACAATGAAGAAAGAGAAAAAGGAACAAATAATTCTGTTATATTTTTGAGCACCCATCTGATTTGAGTAGATCCTTTAGTTTTACTGCATTGCCTGTCATAAACTGGATGTAATAATGATTAGCAAGTTCTAGTCTACTTGTAAGATTGTGCTAAAACTGTTGGGATAATTTGATGAAATGATCTTTAGAAACTCAAAGTGTCACCATACAGAAAAACAGTCAGTTAAAATTGCATAAGCTTGATTTATTTTATCCTTAGAATAAAACAATACATCGGAACATAAGCCTCTATTCAAAAGATCACTTTAAGTAGCATTTCTGAAAAAGCCCTTAGGTTTTCCAAATGATTAGTTTATCAAAATTATCTGTACTTTCCTGCTGCTGGAGCCAAAGGTGAATCACTCATGAGTCAAGCAAATGTAGAGTGACTTTTTAACATACCACTCTAAATATCTTCTCAATCTCATCACAAATCACAACTGAATTTAAAAAATAAAACACAAGATTTGTTGAGAAGAAAGGCTTAACTAGCTTTCACATGCTAAAATCTACTAATTACAGTGGTTTGGGTTTCTGAAGATGAGAAGATGTACATGATGTCACTGTGATCTGTTTTAGTGTATGTTGGTCCCTATGATACAGGGCAAAAGCATTGCAAGCTCTGTGATCAGCATTTTTTTGAAAGAAAAATGTAGAATTTTTTCTTTGGTGCCCCTGAATTACAAACCACTTGTGTGACTTGAAAAGAGTGGGACGGATTCGAAAGCAAAGCACATAATTACACTGGGCATGGCTGGACCAACTCCTTTTAAATTGGAAAACTGTGGCTGGGTGCTGGATCATTGGATAACGGGTGCTCTCAGAGCACTCTTCACTTTCTTTGCTATTTGTAGGTTAAGAAAGGAGAAAAAGCCCCCCAGTTGATGGGTAAGATGAACAATGGTGAATCTTAGTAGTATTAAATCTCCAATGCCTTATCTTTTTCTATGGTCTTTCGAGATGGCAATGTCCTTTTACAAGCACAGTTTTATCCGAAACCAGACAGATCTCCTGTGAATCTTGGAAAAAGTTATGTAGATCTTGGTGCAGGGTGTAAGGAGGTATCATAGCTTCAGAGATTACAAATGAGAAACTGGTAATGGAATTGGTCTTTCTAAAAGCAAGTGTTTATGTTTTGAGCACCCACAGCAGAAAATAGTCATCCAGGCTCCTACAAAGTCACTGCTAGAAACAAGCACTTTCTAGAGCACAGCCTACATTTTTTTAGATGACCCTCTTGGATTGAGGTGACTCATAAGGCAACTGCCTACACAGGGGCTGATGAATCCTACCCTTTCCACTGCTGACTCCAACACATATTCCAAACAGACAGACAGAAGTCATGGATGCCCCCTCCCTCTTAGCAATGTGCAAGCTCTCCCTCGCAGAGGTGTTTGCAGAGAGGAACTGGGGACAGTGCAACCTCTTGGTTTGCTCTCCAGCCACTTGCTGTTGGATGTCCCTCTCACTCTTCCAAACCACCAGGGATTTCCAGACCATCCAGAAAACAGGCAGAATTGACAGAAAGCCTATCAGTCAATGAAGAAAGTGTAATGTGAATGGAAGGAAAGGTCGATTGACTGAGACTGACATACTTTGCCCACCAAAATATGTCTCAGCTGCTGATGCTGTTCAGAGCTGATCCACTTCGCTGCAGATCTGGGGCGCCTGTGTAGGGGTGTTTGCTCCATTCATGATCTGACATAATCAGGCTTTCTGAAGGATTTGTCTTCCCCAGTGGAAAGCATAATTTATGTAAGCAGAGGCTACCAGCACCTGTGTGGGGGGTCCCAAAGTAATAAGGAATTGTGCTTGTCCAGATGGTGTCACCTTGAATCTGATAACTGTAGTGGGAATATATTTAGTTTCTTTGGACAAGATTGAACTATTTTCCTTATTAAAGTAATGATACAGTAGTTCATTCCTTTTGCTTTCAAACTAAGCAGTAAATTTTGAGTGAGCAGATGTTATTCTTGTTTAACATCTAAGAGGAGACTTGAGGCAGAAATACAGACCCTCCCCCCTACTCCCCACCTTGCTCTCTTCACTACCAGAACCAGGGGCTGATGTCGCTAATTGATGTAGCAAACTGACTGAAGCTGAGACACAAGAGCACAACAAAAAAAATCACAAATCCAGTCTCTTTGCATAACACCCAGACTAGTGACTTGTGCTCTCTTACTCCCAGTAGGATTTGGCATTTGAAGAGATATTGCACTGAACAGCTAGCTCTGTCTACTGCTGAGAAGCAAATTATTTAATCAAGGAGGCTACCAGTGAAATGTGACTGAAATTATGTGAAAAAGAGAAGTTCTCAAATTTAAGGTCTGGAGGAACTTTCTTAATCATGTAGCAAGGTGTTCTCCCTAAGACAAGAAGTAAGTAAAAGGTTGCATCAAGACCAATAATTTCAGTCTGACCTTTACTTCATTTTCCCAGGGTACTTTCAGTCTTCTAGGACTTTTTGGGTGATGTGCCCAGACCTCATTCAGACAAGGAGTCAGGACTCAGCAAGGGTTCACACTAGGATCTGAGAGTGGGAAATACTCTTGGATCCCACAGTCTAGACATAGCTTCAGGGAATATTTCCTTTTCCCTTGTTTTTGGGTTGGTTTATTTGATTTTTTTTTGCCCCCACTCTCCTTTTTGCATCTTTTGAACTCTGTATTGAATTACAGCAGATTATGTGAGCACTTCTGCTTGATTTAAGTGACCAGTTTGGGAGAATGGGGTGTCTTGATCTCTCAGCAATCATTGAAGGAAAATACACTTAGAAACCACGCTCATTTCACACTAATTGTAGGCAAGTGTAATTTTTTCCTTAGATCCAGGTCAAACTGTGAGGTCTGGAGGTGTTTCTCTCATAGCTGTGTCTGGGCAGGTTTGCATGTTCAGAGATCCATTCTTTTTGAAATCAACACCTTCTCATTCATCTTACTGCACCAGTACGATACTTGAAGCTTCTATGATTTGTTAATGCTCAAGTTACTAAAACACTGGCAGCTCTTTTTCTGAGTGCATGTTTAGTGTGGGCAGATAAAGCCAAACCATGGCAAGCTGCAAAACTAAGGAGGATTCTTCATTTACATGTTATTTCCTTACTACCATCTGAAGAATAATATTGAATATGCTGCTTTTACATGATAAAGAGAAAACAGTGTAAGGGCCTGGCAGCTGAAGTTTTGAAACAGCCATTTAGAAACAAAGCAGGAGCAACCCCACAACATGATTTTTGATGAATACTATATACAACCCTCTGATCAACCTATATGTTGTGTTTTATGCATCATACATAGTAAAAATATCTAGCTGTGCTTTCCTCATTTGTGTTCCCAGACAGCTGGAGGCTGGATAATAGTAGGGCTTTAAATAAAATAATAACTCCCAACAGTGCCAACACAGAACTGTGTGTTAAAAGGAAGAAAAATTAGAATGCTTAAATGTTTTAAAACATTTATCTTTTGGATGGAATTAAAAATGATCCCTTTTAAGTAGTACTGACTGGCATGTTCTCTAAACAGAATAAACAGCCAAGATCTTCTGGCACAGAAGGCTGAAAATAAATTTGATCTTTGATGTAATAAACAAGTTAAAAGCTTATTCTTCTGGTATTTATAACAGATTAGTGGCATCTCAAGATATAGATGGCAAAGTGTGATTAAACAATTAAAATATCCCATTGACACAAATGCATGGATACAGGTGATGACAGAGCTCCTAGATCTAGGGTGGAGTTCCTTCTTAAAATCTATTATTCCACGTTTTACTTATTTTTTTTTTATTGGAACATGTTTACACTGAGTAAGCAAGGGCAAATTTATCTGAGTGCAATGGCTGAAGAGAATCAGTCAGTGTCATTACTGAATGCTTTCCTAAACATCTCACAGCGATGTCAAAGCATATCTAGCAGTCTAAACAACCAATGTGCTTTAAAAAAGTGCATTGGAGAACCTCCACCTTCCCCAAGGATTTTTGTTCTATCAGAAAGGCACTCAGGTTAAATTATAACCTCTTAGACTTTTTCTAATACCAGAAAAACTGAAATGGATATAAATGCTGTGTTATTTGAGAAGAAGAAGATGACTTGAGCACAACTATTTTTTTTTTAGACTTCAAATCCTAGATAAAAGCAAAAACTTTCAGAGCTGTAGGGTGTCTTGAAAACAGAAGGTATTTCTTATAATTAAGATTGTTATATGCAAGGCAACTTTTCACGATTTTCTGAGTTTGAAATATGTAAAGCATAAGTCAACATTGGGGAAAAAATAACTAAACATTCATTTTATCACAAAATTTTGGGCTTGGATGACAGGAATTTCCTGTCTGCTACTGCAGAGTGGGGCCAGAAGTGGGGAAGGCAACTGGAGGACTGCTTTGCACAAGGGTCTGCTTTCCTAGTCACTTGACCCATGCCCAGCTGGAGGGTTGAAGGGATCACAGACCCAGCCAAAACAGTTAAAGAAAGAGGAATCTTCACAATGGCAACCATTATGGAACAGTTTGTGTTTTCTTGGAGATGCAGCCTGGGGTACAGCAGCAGCATGTGGCCAGGTGGGATGTAAGGTTGTCTTCTATATATCCTGCCCTAGTTTCCCTTCTAGGAAACTTGGGCATGGGTAGGAGCTGTTTTGTCCTGGCTAATTCCCAGCCAGACTAGCTGGGGGACTACTACATAGGGTGCTCCCTAAAAGAGAAATCCTGGTTTAGTCGAAAGACCTGCCAAAAGCATCCAAAGATAGTTACCACTCCCAGCCTGGGAGCAGCAATGTGGACTCAGTGAGGGAAGTGCCCTGATGGTGAAGGCTCACTTTTAACATTACCTTGATCATTATCCAAATTCACGGTTATGCCATTGTTCCACAGGCTCCTTTACAGGATATATGCCTTTGTGTTTATTGAGAGACGCTTGGTTTTTCTATGGTATGAGCTACCAGTCAGTCTTGTACTTGCACTTGCACAATTGTATATTTCTTGATGAGTGTGAAAACACAGAGACCTTCAATTCTTATGCCCATAGCCTTGATTATATCTTCAGCAGCTGGTACAAGAATCTGGACTACAGTATCATGAGGTGCAAATGATGGAATTTGTGAGTGGGCATTAGAAATGCTGTGTTTGTTATTTATAAGTTAATAGCTCTGTTTTTATAAATGATGTATGGATGACTGGTTGCTTAGCAGAAACACAGTCCAACAGCCAGACCTATAAATAAGACAAAGTTACAAAGAGTAGTTCTATTTCTGTGGATAAAGCAATGTGCTTTTCAGTGAACTCAGTTGCAAAGTACCTCTACATGCAGTATTTTTCCGCATTTTGTGAGAGATTAAAACTTCCCGGTGGTCCGATTTTTTCTGTATAGAACAAACACACGCATTGTGTGGTCCACACATAAGCCCAAAATTACCTGAATATAAATCAAAAGCTACTTTTTTTTTTTTTTTGGCTTTTGCATGCAACTAGTATTCTCCTGTCAGTTATCTGAGTCAATATTTTTCGATTTAATTTTGTAGGTTAGAATTTTATATTGTGCAATGTAGTCTTTTTTCTCCAGAAGGCTGAGTCAAAAGTCTTAGTGAAGCAAAGAAATAGTTAAGAAAAAAGCTCAATGAAAACAAATTCTCTCACTATTTAATTCCTTCTGCTCTCATTTATGATTTCTACAGGTAGGTTCACTGGCAGATTTCTAGAAATCTGCCTTCTTAAAGCTGTTTTGTTCATGCCCTTGTAACGCTTTTCAGAAGCAGATTAATATGAGTAAACCAACAAACATTAAAATATTTTTGCTTTCTCTTACATAGAAAATATGTAAGATATGAATTTAAATCACTTGAGACAACTCTAACATGCTCATAGGCAAACACTATAATATGTTTTTATGGTGTAAACTTTAGTGTAAACTTTGATAACTGCCTTTCAACATACCCAGGTAAAATAAGTAAGGTGACTTGTGGTTAGTGATAAACTGATGGTCACCTTCTTGCGTTTTGGGATACTGGTATTTTTATTAGTGGATGGCTTTATTCTAATAGCATTATCAATGGATTGGGAATGAATGATGATGTATTATTATGGTAAGGATTTAGAAACTTGCAGCCATTGTTGTCCTCCTGTAAGGGAATATAATAATTGATTTTTTACAGACTAGAAGTCCTTTTGAGGTAAGAATTTCTCATCAGAACTGAAACTCCAAATTATTGAGGACTGTATTTCCAGCTGGATCATGTTTTTCTTTGCAGTTAAGCTCTTCAGTTCTTCAGCCCAGGGCTTCAAGCAGGGAAATTGGACTTTCCAATGGTACCTCTTTTCTTTTCTTTTCTTTTCTTT
>NW_016690255.1:7298734-7329985 GCF_001604755.1 Lepidothrix coronata | reverse complement strand
CCTGCCCTCCCCTCCCCTCCCCTCCCCTCCCCTCTTCTCTTTTCGGGCCACCCCTTCATTTTTCATGAGAATATTAAAGCAGGTATGTCTCAGTCTTGTTTTTCACAGAGCTGCCTCTGAGACTCCCTTGGAAAGGACTGTGACCGTGGGTAAATTTAAGGCACTAACAACACTATGTCTTTTAAAGCTGTTATCTGTTCTCCTTGCCCTGTCTTTTTGAACCTCTTGATTAATCAGCGGTGTCATCCAGTGTTTTGGGAGCAGCCAAGGCTGCTTTGTATGAGACTTACCCTGTAAAAGTGACTGAAATCACATGTGTAGACAGCCAACCAGACCCCGAGAAGAGCAAAACGTATGCTTTTTAACATGGGATGTTGCTGCTTACCTCTAATTCTAGGCCATGTTCTTCTATCTTCCACGGGAAGTGGCCGTGTGACCATGGCTACAGAAGACAGGCCCTTTTCACTTCATGACGCCCTCAAAGCTTCTGTGTCCTAGAGCCAACCCCTCCAAGGTGCTTCCAGCTCCATTTGTCACTGCAGGAGTATGTGCCGTTTTGGTGATAGGGACTAAGGGGGAGTAGCACATCCGACTTTTATCGTTCCTTTGCTGTAATTTTTGAACTATGGCTGAGGAATGGTTGAGGTGAGTTCACATCAACAGCCTCCTCCAATGGAAAGTTTTGGAGAGACAGTGTGGAGAACAAGCAAATAACAGTCTAAATCTTGCCAGCCATTAACCGGTGATCAGAGGGGCTTAAAGACCCTAAAGTCTTTTGGAACCACATTGTAAGGAAAATAATGACTGTGCAATGAAAATAAAGAGAATATTCCAGTTTTTGCACATTTCTGGCAGAATTTCATTCAGATGCAGAAGAAAAACAATTCCGCCTACCCTGAATTTCCCAAGGAAAGTTCTGCTTCTTGGCTTCCTATGAACTCTCATCACAAGAAGTCAAAGCAAACTCAGCATAAGTTTTAAATATTCCCCCTGTTGTGGTTGAGACACTACAAATGCCTTACTTTTTAGACCTCTGAGCATATCTTTAGAGTAAACACCTATTAATGGTTATGGGGCTTTAGTATAATTTTAAATAATGTATCAGACCACAGTAGTGCTAGGAAATCTACCTTGAAGACCAGTGTCTGGATCAACATATTTCTGAGCTCTTCTGAGTGAACTCTCAGGGGGAAGAAGACAAAGTGTTTTTTTTTTATTCTCTAAGGAGAAAGCCCTTGGAAGATTGAATCCATCATTTTAGGACTAACTGGCTATCTCTTATCTTACAATTTTTTTCTTGAATTCATATGAATTCAACCTAAGTCCGTGGAGTTCTAAAGATAGAATTTCTATTTCACAGATTTTATTGAAAATATTAGAGTGGATTTGATGTATCTGACTAATTAATAATTTTCAGATTTACAGAAGCCTGTTTTGAAAGACCAGGGAAACAGCATGTCTAAAATTATATAGTTGTCATTTAATTGTAGGTTAACTTGTTGTTACAACAACCAGAAGAAACTTGTGTTGCCAGAGTCTCATCAATATTGGTACAGCACACATTTGACAGTTCAACAGATCAGGACTGTGAGCCTGAATCATTATTGTGACAAGAGGGTTGTTAACTTTCATTAATTTAATTGAATTATCATTTTCCTTGTTGATATTTTAGTAGCTAGGCCATTTCTTCCCTTTTCATACCTAAATATAGAAGTGGAAAAAATGACAGGCTGAACTTAAAGCACTGCAAATGTAAGTCTGAAGGTAAAATTTGCAGGCTGGGAACAGAAGGGTATGACTGATGAGGGTCTAATAAAAAAAAGTGTCAGCTGCTTTTATGTGATCCATCTATATGTTCAAACAGTTTTGGGGGGTTGGTTGGTTGGCTTTTTTTTGTTAATATATTCAGGAAATAATATTTATCCATGCAGTTTTATTCATTAATAGCTTCTCATTTTGGTGTTTGATTTTCAAATTATGGTGGGCAGATTTTCTTAAACTCACAGGTTGCATAGTATTTCCTGGTAGGAAGGGTGTAGCTCCCACAGGTGAGTTTGTAATTGGGAATGCTCATACTAGTAAGTGAGATTACTCCTTAAAATATCCTTTTTCAAAAAATATTGCTGACTCCAATCTTTTCCATTGGAATATTTCATAGAAATTTAGAAATATATGTCCAGAAATATAAATGTAACACTGTGTTTGGTAGAATGTTTTTAGAAAAGATTTACAAGGGTTGCTCTCTGCTGTGTGTGGTGATATAATGTTTCACCTGATGATGTTGCTTTCAGGAAGACAATAAAGCCAATGCTCTTCATGAGGTGAAGGTTCCCCTTGTAGATTAACCTGGACACAGGATGGACACAGGATTCGGTTCTGATCCTTCTCAGATTGCTTAAGCCAAAACTTATAGTGAATGACTCAGAAACTCCTTTCTCTGGACTGAGATTACTGATTCCTTCAGTAATCCTGAATTGAGGATTACTCTGGACACAGAATTGTTGAGACTCTGAAGTATCCCCCTACTCCAACAATCTCAAAATATCAGCCCTCCATAAACATTTCAGGATAGACACTCACATGAACGGCATAGTCTGTTTCGATATTAGAAATTAAAAACTACCCTTTTCAATAAGAAAACAATCCCGAGCTCTGTGAACTACAGGAAGCTTCTTGATGCAGGTTAGGGCTACTGTTTTGGGCAGAGATCTCAAAAAAGAGAAAATATGTCTGTAAAAAATAGAAAAGATGAAAAAGTAAAGAATTGTCATTTGTGCAATTGTATAGTCTGTACTGAAGAGGTTGAAGCGAACCATCAAGTTCAGCTGCTTGCTTTTACCGTTTTTCATGAAAACAGCAAAGTAAAAAGATAACGAGAAACTCTTCCAATGGTGCATTTACAAGATGTTTGCAGTTAGTCTTGTGTCTCCCATGCCTTGATTCTGCAAAATCCTACTTCCAAATTTGTTTAAATCTTAATACCTTAGAATAAGAAATACTAGTCAATTCAAGTATCTGACAAATAGCAAGGATTCCTATTCCCATTAAAAGTTACCCAGCTGGAATAACAATGCCCCACTGCTTGCCAAATCAACACCATCACAGCTCACAGAGATAAAATTGTAACTGAATACTCTCACATGCACAATGAAACTGTCCTGAAATGCTCCCTGCTCACAGCAAGTTGGGAAAGTTTACTTAGGTCTTAGTCGTCAATGTTAAATTTTATGCTTCCAAGGTTGTTTTTTCACTCCTTGCTTCCTTACCTTGGAGGTCCGTCTAATATAATGCATTTCTCTCTTTGTGTACATCATATAAAATTACACAATTCCTTAATAAGGAATTACTTTCTTGCTACCAGCGATTGAACTTGACATTAGGGCAAGCAGCCATCAAATGCTAACCCTTGACATTTTGATTTATGCATCCCATAGACTGTAATCAACCTGTTGCACATGGTAGCACTGGAATGCTGCCCCTTTTTAGAAGTAATAACTTCGCCCATGGAAAGTCATTATGTCTATGACAGTTCAGAATTAGAAATGGAGAGGTCAAAGCTTATTGGAAAGACACCTCCAGAAAAACTCTCCACTTTTTCTTTCCCTTGAAAATGTTTTTGAAAGCCCATAAAATTGTGTGGCGTATGCCAAATGACCTGTGAAATAACCATCCACAGCTGTGGTTGTAAGAAAAATTACGTACCACTGCTGGCACTCATGTTGATCTGATAAAACCTTTTCAATGTGAAATCATCAAGCCTTTGAAAAGATGAACCCATGCATCAGGAAAGAGCATGACACAAATTTTGGAGGAACAAAGGATCACTGCTAACACCAGCAGCAACTATTGAAAATAAGGAATATAGAATAGATTTCTGAGAATCTATCTGACATTGCAGATGATCTGCTTTGGAGATTACTATGACATAGCAACAGAAAGTCACATGCACAATATAGAAACTCTCTTGCTGGAAGAAACTGTATAGAAACTCAGATCCAACTTACTCTGTGGAGAGGGCCAAATTATCATTTAAATTGTGAGTTAGTAGATTCTAATGTATATCTAGGACTGACTTTTACCCCTTTTTATATTAGGAGTTCAAGCTGTGAATGAAAGGTTTACATAAATAGCACAGCTGAATTGTGAAGGCTGTTTACTTACTGAATTCTCTTTTTTGTTTGTTCATTGTGTCAATGAACTGTGAGAAACAGTATCCCTTGAGAATAGAGATGATATTTTTGATATTCTTTTCTCCTTTTTGATTTCTCTGTGTTTTCCATTGTTTTTTTGATCTCCTCTGTGCATCATCAGTAACATGTACCAAGCTCCATGGTTGTTTCTTTGATGAAACCAGTGCCATCATCTGACACCAATCAGCTACTTCAATGATAAAGGTAAATGTTTGACATCTTGTTTTCCGAGGTTCATGTTACCAGCTTGAGGGCATGAGCAGAAAAAATGGAGGAATTTCAGTTGATCTGCTGGCCTCAGCTTATTTTTTGTTTGCCTCAGGGAAGCTATCTTCATGAACATCTTTTTTTCTTTTAAACTCTTCTAAAACATGGACTGTTAGATTCTGTATTGCATTAAATGTGCCTAGCGTGTCACACACAAGCACAGCACATGGTTCTACTTATTAATCTTATTAATAGAAGAAAGTGAAATACAAACCTTGTGTACAAAACCCACGCAGATGGCCACCCTCAAACAAATTCACTGCCAGGCTGTTACCAAGTACCCCACAACTGTTAGTCCTAGCACTGCATGACTGGGACTTGCTGGTAGGGATTAAAATGCCATTTTGATTTCCAAGTTTAAAACTGGGAATTGGTAGCTAATGTTTCCCCATACGTGTTATTTATCTGGGAGCTGCCTTTCTTCAGATTTCTTTTTTTGCCAGTGCATTTACCAGCCGGCAGAATATCTACTTGCTCAGTGTTTGAAAGGACGGTAATAAATGCTTTATAAACTCTGCAAACTTGAATAAAGGTCAGAATGCTGGGTTCCTCCTGTGATGAGACAGAGGAGAGAGAGGAAAGGCAGAGATGCATAAACACTGACCTTTCTTCATGTTGAAGACTGTCCTGTGACTTACAGGATCCCAGCCATGAGCTGGGGTTCAAACCAGAGGTTAGAGGTCAGTGGGCTAGGAAGGACTAGCATGCTCAGTTTTGACTTTCAGGTCATGGGATGATAACTTTTCAGAAGTTTGTCTCAGAAACAGAGCACATTTATTTGGATTTCAGGAAATGAATAGCTGTGAAGCAGAGAGCACTCTCCTTTCTGATCTCTATAAGAGTGTAGTAAGTGATAAAGAGCATAGCCCCATGCATTTCCCTGTCTCCCAAAGACAGAAACAGCAGGTCTCCTCTCTGAACTATGGTCTCCAAAAAAGCATAACTTTATAGATTTTCTCCCCTGTCATCCTTGCCCTAGAGAGCAAATCTTGGAGGCTGGCCCCAGGAGCACAGTGCTCTGTGCAATGTTCTTGCTGATTCGCAGCAACTTCTTTGGGAAAAAATAAAGCAGCATAGCAGGTGTCCTTCTGTTTCAGTATCCATGGTAAGTCCCAAAGTATTTTGAAGCAAACACACAGAAGGCCTTAGTGATTGCTGCAGCATAGTCACATGGAGGTTGTAATGCTTTCTCCATGCTTTGAGTTTGATGACAGTAAGTTTTGGATATACACCAATAATTTCTGGTCCTTGCAGGCTCTCTACCAAAGAAAGTTTACGTATCAGCTCAGCTGGATTCAGTTGTCTCTGAAGCAGAAACCCTGTGTAGCCCTCATTAGTTTTTGGAGAAAAATGATTGTCAGCAAAATCTGGATAAAATTTTTTAAGTCTATTTTTCCTTTGGCTGATCCTTGCATTCATTTAAAGGCATGTTATCTTGTTGGGAAGACACTGATGGATGCTCTGTCCTGGTACTTTTCTCTTGTTGTTTTTTTTTTTTTTCTCACCACTTAAATTGGTTTAATTTCCAAGTGACTAGTCCTGGAAAGTGCTGAAATACAGAAATACTCTGCCCTAAACACATGTGAGTGAATAATGACCACGCAATTCTCACATCCCAAAAAGAATTTAAATTAGTTTGTTTCACATCTTAAATAGTCCAGGACTCATGGTTTCAGGTATCAACATGAAGCTGTTTCATTTCAGCTGCTGATCTTCCACGTGTTGGCTATGGTGGAGCTCTTCTGGAATCATCAAGTTCAGATAGGACTGAGCCACCCTCCTTTGCAGAGAAATCTCTATTAGCAGCTGTGCTGGTTTAAGAGTTAACCAGCAGGGGAAATGAACTCAACTCAAAAGAGAGGTTATAAGTCAGAATAACAATTTATTAAAATAATACAGTAAGTACAATCATACAAACAAACAATTGGTCTTAACCCACAAAACCCAAATGTATAACCCAGTACCTTGGGGGCATGAACAAAGTGGTGTTCCCTGGGCCCCGCTTGAGTCCAAAGTAAAGGGAGAGGGGAAAAACCTGCTGGTGGGAGAGCTGTTGCAGTCTGGTCAGAAGCAGTGATTGCAGTCCAGCTGAGGTTGAGAGCGACGAGCTGCAGTCTTCCTCTGGATCCCACGAGTGGTTGAAAAGTTCTGAAACTCCAGGTTTATATATTCTCCAGTTCAGGCAGGAATGGTCAGTACTTCCCTCAGGGAGTTCCATAAAAGGTAAGAGCATCCTCCTATCTCACAGGCCTCTTAACACCTAGTTTATAGCCTGAGGAGTCAGGCTCTATGGGCAGAGGGTGCGAATAGTCTATTGACAACAGTTTCTGGGAAATGGCATGGAAGGCTATAGAATACACAGTTTTGGGTTACACCCATACCATGATGAACTGCTCTCAGCTGTCCTAACTAGGACAGCAGCTTTGGGAGTATCTGCACGCATATGATATGCTGTATAGCATCCCTGCTGCTGTCACTGGGATCTTAGCCAGGCTGGGAAGGGCAGCATAGAGCCCTTGGTGGTGGTGATGGCCTAGCAAATCACAAGCCCTATGAAGAACTCATTTCAGACCTGGAGTTTGGCCCTTCCTCTGGGAGATTTGGGCCATGCTCAGATCCCTAATGTATCACCTTATCCTGTGCTGTGTGGATGTAAAAAACACTGGAAATTCTAGATCTGATCAGGACGGATTTTGAAACATGCTTTCTTCATATAAATGTCAGTAGGGAAGTAACTGCTGCCATCCTCAGTTCTCACTGGTCACGAGTTAAACCGTTGGTGATTTGTATTCTCCCTCCCAAACCACCTCTCTATCACTTCATAAGGTCAGCAACAAAAAGGTGTGTGAAGGACACTTCACACAAATCACCCTATTTCTCATCAGATGAATTTGTGCTCTGCACTGGCCCATCTTACTCTGAGAGCTTGTCATGTTATAATATTGCTTAATAAGATACAGACCAGGAGTCTGGCATGCATCTTCTCCCCCACTCCCTCACTGTGTTTTGAGAACAGGGCTGCCTCACTTCTCTGAGGACTCAGCAGGTCATGCTGTGGTAGCCTTGCCAAGCAGTGGGGACATTCCATTGAGAGAAGAGTCCTGGGTCAGGTACTCCTTGTGCCTTCACCTACTGGCAGCTGAAAGCAAAATGACAGTTTACTTCTATTAGGAAAGTGCTTTGAGAAGCACTCAAGGTTGTGTAGAAAATCCAATGGCTCGATGCCATTAAGCAGCATATCCAATGTTATTGAAAATTTGCTGGATTATTACCAGAAAGACTGGCCAAATTATCAAATTCCTGGTTCGTGGGAAATTCTGACATTCGGTTTTGTTCTGATTTGGAACAAAACCAGTTATTTCAAAATTACCCACAAAAGAGAAATTTATAGGGAAAAAATAGGAATAGGAAACAATGACGCATGGTATTTCCAAAATAAAATATGCTCCCCGGGATGTGCTTCTTTCCAGCCTTGCTTCTGCGTCTTACGAAGCAGCATGATGAGCCGAGGCTAGGGTTGGGAGCTTATACTTTGGGACTGCTTACTTCAGCCAGGTCTCCCGGCACTACCAGGCTCCCAGTCTGATGGCAGCAAGCCTATGATCCCTGTGTCCCAGGCAGCCCACCAGGCTTGCTGGTAGGAAGCCAGTTTCCAGTGGAAAACTACCTGTGGTTTGATGTTGTTTAATTGAAACAGATATGTTTTAACAAGCAAATTTCTGGCTCTGACAAATCAGTTTTCCAGTGCAATGACATGCCATCAGAAATCTCATGACCAGCTCTAATTACCACTTTGATGACCAAAGCCTTTGTTACCAGAGTCTCATAACTTCCTGGCAAACACTAAATATCTTGAGCATAGAAACAAATGAAAAAAAACATATTTCATTTTGTACTCAACAACTGTGAAACTTGCAAGGCTGTTTCTGGACAAGTGTATTATGAAGTAAGTTCCTGCCTTCAGGGCAGCTGTGCTGGGGACACATGTCCCTGTTTCAACCTTATCACTGATGCATTAACTTACAACCACTTGAGAAGCATTGTTTTCCTACCTCTGAGGAGAAGACAATGGCCTCATTGCCCAATGAGTCACGTTGTCCAAGCCTAATTAGAAACACGAACTTGCTCACTAGAGCACTATTTATTCCTATTCTTACAGCACAAGATTTCAAAAGTCTTTTTCATTGTTTTTGTTATTATAATAGAGAAGGATGTTTATTGATTTTTCTGCTATATGACTGTTTGTATACACAGACCTTCCTGCTTCTAGTGAAACAGAGCCTCCTAAAACAAAAAATAAAAAATAATAATAACCTCAATCAAGAGTGAAATAATTGTGGCCAGAATCATGCTTCAGTGAAAATTTTCCCCCCTTTTGCACATGTTGCCAGAGACTTTCTGTGGTCTGACAGGCCCCACAGTCTCCATGGCAGGGAGACGACTTGTTGCCCCAGTTAGTGGAGTGTCTGGACCCTTGCTGGGACTACTGCTGATTGGATTCTCCCCTTTGAGAGTCAAATTTCTCCCTTGCTCTAAGCTCACCTCCATTTTGGGCAGCAGTCAGTGTGGATAGGTGTGGTGGAGGCAAGCTGGTGTCAGTCATGGCTGGGCCACCCCACTTGGACTCCCATGGCCCTGAGGAGCTGCAGAAGGCACACCAAAAGGGAAGGATTACAGAGAGAATCATATGGGTACAAACCCAGGTCTTGTTTCCAGAAACACAAAGTTTTTCTTTCTTATTTTTATCAGGTTTCTAGAAATGTGAGCTCCCAGAAATTTGCAATGAACTGACACCTTTTCCTTCAGCCAGACTTTTGCTCTTCCAGTTTCCTTGCTTCCTTCCTTGATTTCCAGATTAAAAACTGACTTCACACTCAAATCTCAAACAATCCATCCCTAGATCTGAGGTTATTGAGTGAAACCTATGTCTCAGTAGAACATCTCGATCTTTTGTCAATACTTTTTTGTTCCAGAAGTGTTGACATCTACCAAGAATCCTTTCTAAATCTGTTCTTAAGAGCTGCAATAGCTCAGGACTGAAGACCACTTGCTAGATACAGGTCAGTACTGGAAACAGCTTACAACCACATTATTTTCCATGGAGCTCATCAAGACAAGAACAAGAGAAGCAAAATTCCTTTTAAGAGTTCCCAGCAGTAGCCTCAGCACTTTTGGCAAGAATATGAATGGACTGCAGTAGCACAATGTAGCAGTGTGTGAGGGCAGATTTGTTACTGGAATTAGTCTAATCACAGCCATAAATGCAGTCAAGTCATTCTGCTTTGTAGTCATTCTGCTTCAAGTACCCCAAAACTCTCTCACACATCTATAACTTTTTGAGGGAGATGTTGCTTCATCTAACCAACTATTGTGTGGGTATGGGGTGAAGTGGTGATGCAGCTCCATCACTCCTATGTCTCCTCTGGAGTACCTGTGGCCCCTATAGGAAGGAATTTGCTTTGTGCTTCTCTTTGACAGAGGAGATTATTTACTTACTTTCTCTGTTCCTGCAAGGTCTAGACCCAAACTAAATCTCACCAAAGTCAGCTCCTGCAATTTTATCTTAAGGGATCTTTCCAGCAGCAGCTTCATCGTCCTGCATGGGTAGATAAAGCTTATCGGAACATAACAAGACTCTCTGTGTAAAGGCATAGAGCTTTACTCTTCTGGGCATGGATGGAGCCAAGAGACTGAATGAACCATCCATCTCTTGGTGCACTGCCTTCCATATTTTGTCAGCCTCTGCATCAGAAGAGCCAGGAGGAAATCTATTAAGACCATTTTTTAACAGAATTGGTGAGGTTCAACTCCTCGCTTGCGATCTCTCAGAGAGAGTCTCAGTCGCGCGGTCCTCCTTTGGCAGGAAGAGAGAACGACCGAGTCTGTTCTCTGGATTCCAGGGTGAAAAGTCCTTTATTTGAAACTCCCGCGGCTTATAAGGTCTCGGGGGGAGGGCTAGAAGGAGGAACGTGATTGGGCCAAGGTCCAGGGGAAAGGGAGTGTCTTGAGGGCTCTGCTAACCAATGGGGGATACAGAAGGACCGAAGTCCCATTACAGGCTATGGATTGGGGAGACGACCAATCCTGCTTGTGCAGACGCGGGGACCGCGTTCGGGGAGGGGAGACAATATGGTGCCGAGTGAGGGGGGACTGCGTGGTTACATAGACCAAGGGAAAACTGTACAATAAAAAACGTGAATCGTTGCTACTTTTCCACTCTGCTCAATTCTGGGGAGCTGCCGCTGTGACAGACCTGCTTCTAAAGTTGTTCTTTCCAGGATTCATAATCTTGCCATTCCCCTACAATTTTTCTCACATTTTTTTTTAAGAGAGCATAAGGGTATTTGTTTGTTGGCCCCTTACAGGGGTATTCTCATGGGTGGACATCCAGTGCCTAGTCTGCATGAAGGTGCACTGTTACTGGTTGGTTGCATTCTAGTCTGAAAATAATTTCTATTATATTTGTTTTTGATGATTAGTTAAGATGAAGTGTTATCGGTGAGAGACTTTACAGACTACAGTGAAGTTTAATTGTTCTTTTGTGCTCTGCTTGTGTTATGAGTGGCCTCTCAACTCTGCAGTGGATGTCAGCACAGACATGTGGAGCATCTTCCTTGACTGAGATCTTTCACCTTCACTTGACTGAGAGAGTTGTAGGTGAGGCCACATGGGGAGGGAGGATTGATGACGAGATGTGTGTGACATAGGGTGATTCATTCATCACACTGCTAGCTGCCATGTAGCAGAGTAACCCTTCTCACACGTTGGTATATGATACTTGACAGAACTTTGTTGGTTAGCCCCTTGTGCTTCCTGGGACAGGAGAGCTGCTCTTAGTGCCCGTGCCAAGCCATGACTCCTCTCTGAGGAACAAAGCCAGGATTCCCTGGCGTATTGTGGTGTTGCACTTGGATATGACCTTGTTATGAGCTCTGAGAGCTGATAAGGACACTGATATTCAAGGGGCTGGTGGATCCTCAGCAGCAGCTTGGATAGGGAGACCCCTCTTGTAAACACTATAAATACAAGTTTAGAATTTGCAAGTCAAATTCACATTTGGCTAATGTGTGAAAAGGTGTTTTCCTAACTCTAAAATGGTGATTATTGGACCAACAAGAGCTCTGCTAAATTCCCACTGAGTAGGAATGAGGAACCTGAAGGCCTGACCTTTACTGTCATGATTCAGTGACATAAAAAAAACCAAAACAAAAACCCACCAAAAACCAGAAAAGTGTCTGTGGAATAGGGTGCAAAGCAATGGCTGTCAACTTGTGTTTAATTTTGAAAGCTACTGCAAAACCTAATGAACCAGAAAGATTTGGTTTGATTTCATTTAGGATTGCTTGAGATTGTTTATGATCATAGTCTCCATCTCAATTTCTGTAGATAAAACTCCTGACAATAATAAGGCTGACTGGAAAGTAGAGTGCCTTCTCTGTATACACATGCTGGGATTGGCATATCTGTGTAAAGGCTGAGGGTTCTCCTGATATCCAGAGACTATAAGGATGGTGTGACACATCAACTGTGTTCAGTCAGTTGCATTGTCCATCCATCACTGTTTTATAAATCAAGGCCAAAATGTGCTGAAGAGAATGTAAAAGATCTAAAAGATCACATGTATTTAAATGAGATTTAGGTTGATGTGGTGAGTTGACTCTGGCTAGATGCCAGGTACCTGTCAAAGCTATTCTATCACTGCCCTCCTCAGCTTGGCAGAGGAGGGAAAATACAGCTAAGAGCTCATGGGTTAAGATAAGAACAGGGAGAGATCACTGAGGAATTACCGTCACAGACAAAACAAACTTGACTTGGGGAAATTTAATTTATTAGCTATCTAATCAAAGTAGAATAATGACAAAAAATAAATCTTACCACATCTTCACAGCACCCCTCCCTTCTTCCTGCGTTTAATTTCACTCCCAGTTTTCTATCCTTCCTCCCCAAGTGGCACAGGCAGATGGGGAATGGGGGCTGCGGTCAGTTCATCATACATTGTCTCTGCCACTCCTTTCTCCTCAGGGGAGGTCTGTCTTCTGTATCTTCTCTTGAATGCACTCTCATGGCAGTGGGTTTTATATGGATACACCTAAAATCAGCCATCAAAACAAGTATTATTGCTTGTGTCCCATGTGTCAAGGGAGATGAAGGTCATGCATTGACTTTAAACTAAAGGCTTCTCACATGGGGTCAATACATGGTGTGGGATGTCAGATTTGTTTAGTTTTCTCCCATAAAACAATCCTTTTTCCTTTTAATCTAGAAAAGCCATCCATAATGAGTGTAAAGATTGAGCTATATGTCTTGGAATACAAAACAGCCTTTTAAAGAGGAACTCACTGACAAGGGCTGAAAGTCTTGAGTTCACTCTATGGAAACAGTCAGGCTGATTCACTGCTCAGAAGTTAATTAGTATAAATGATAGAGGATCCAGCCTCTTTCCTTCACCTTATATTTCCAAATATCTCCTGGAGCCAAATCGAGACACTGCACAATGAGTGTTTAAACACACTTGTCCCTATCCCCCCTCTTGCTAGAAGCACTGTCTGGAATACAGGTTGTAAATCAGGTCCTACAGTGATTGATCCATGTGCCAGCAAGTGAAGCATAAAAATAGCAGTGTGCTTGAAAGGACATAAAAAAAGGGAAAACAGACCATTATTATTTCTGAGCTCAAGGGAAAGAGCAGTTGAATCTGACAGGCTGGCCAAGTCTGAGTAGCCCTGGTCTGACTAAAAAGCCCAGACAACTGCTTTGCTCCCTCCTCTGCAGCTATGTGCCCCCTGTAAACAAGGAGCTGGCCCCATTTTTCTAGCCTGTGAACCTGGCACCCAGAGATCTGAGTCCTTTCAGGAACTTCTCTTAAACCTCTTTGTGTGCTCTAAATCAACTCCTGCATTTTTCCAGCTGTGAAATAACATACCGGGAGGACAAATTGCATCTTTGCTCTCTCTGGTGCCATCATAAAAGTTGCTGACATGCTAGCCATACATTTGAATCACTTTGTCCTCCTCCTTATCTTTTGTTGGGGAGAACATTTTTGTGGCTTGCATAGTATTGTTAGACATAGAAAATCCATAGTTTGACTATTCTGACAGCTTAATTGTGAACCAGAAGGTTCTATCCTGTTAATGCTTAAATAAAAAGAAGTGCTGCTGAGGCAGAAAAGAGATACATTTAGGATAGTGATACTTTCATTAAAATAAGTAGGTGAAAATAGAGGTAGGAAGGGAAAACCTGATGTTTATATTTACACAATTATCCACCATTGTTTTATTACAAAAGAAGCACTGTGTAGAACTGAAACAAGAAGAAAGACTCTTGAAAGTGCCTTTTCAATGTTGTCTGTATGCTTAAGTAATCTTCTGATATGGTTAAGCAAAATTAGTAATGGAATCATTTGGTAACCCTTTCTGTTTGTACTGAGTGTAGCTGTTTATTTCCAAGGACACAGTTTACCATTTCCATACTTTTGTTGCATATGCCTGGAAACTCTTGTAAGCCTCAGTATTACATATTGCCTCTGTAATGTGTACAGGTGCACACACACACGCATGCATACACATGCATACAGGGTCTATTTTTTTATGTACATAAAGTATCAAGGTATTTGTTATTACAGGATTTTATCAACACTCAGGTGGCTCTGGTGCCATTGACCTCACATTTAAAAGGATGAAAAATGCTTTTTTTTCTGAGTATTACCCAGTCCTCATGATGTCTGTTTAATTACAGACATCAGCAGGCTTTCTTATCTACCTCTTCCTTTTTGTTGCTTCTGAAGCTCAAAAAGGATCGTGATGATTATTCAAAGAATCCAGTAACACTCCCCACTCCCGTGATTTGATGATTTCTTAAGATTTCTACTTTCCCCATATGTCTTTGGTACCTCTTATTCCTTCTCTAACTGTTCCAAGACTGATTTAGCCTTCCATCCCTCACTTCAAAGGCATTTTTGTGCTCTGTGTTGTATGTCGTCACTACCAATACTTTCTTGCCAGACTTTTTTGTCACTTCTTATTCTGGGAAGCATGCATTAGTATTGAACAAGACCTAATAATGGTTTGTGTTGTGTTCTTCGTTTCTCAGCAAAAACTTGCCTTGAATAGCTTGAAAATTTCTTCTAGAAGTATGATGATTACGCCCAGCTATATCTCTGTGGATGTTAAGGTCATGGGATTTCAGTGTACTATTCTAGAGGTATTTTCTAAAGACTATGCTCTTCTCTGTGGTTTGGATACAGGATTTGACCAGAGAATCTTGTGGTAAAAGTTACATTCTCTACCAGGCAGTGAAGGAGCTTTTTCTTGGCTCAGTTCATTTTGCTCTGCATGTGCTTTAATTAAGCCAGTCTCCATATTAATTAAAATAATCCTCAGAAAGGCAAAAATTAAGGCAATTATCAAACCAAACATGTGAAAATGTTAGTACCCAAGCCTTTGTGCATGCCTACAAGCATTAGTATAATAAACCCAAACAATGTCTTGAGTAACATACTACTCAAAGTATGACAAGAATTTACAGTATTCTAATAGGTTTCTTCATTTGCTGAAAACAGGTCTTTTCTGAGACATTTATCTTCAAACAAATTTTGATGGGGTGTGGATGCTTAGTTTGATTTAGGAGGAGCTTGTTTCAGTTTATTTTAAATCCTTCCAGCCTTGGGGCTGAGATACTTAATAATGGTGACATTACAGCCATTCAATAAACTTTCTTTAGCAGTTCAGTCTGCAGTGAGACTGAGTCAAGCTGGAAGAGGATTAGTCCTGCCTTTGCTCTGGAGTATGCAAAAGTGTTTTGATAGTTACACCAGCTTGCCACCTGAAGAGGAAGAGAGGGGTTAGACTGTGTTCTGTAGGTACAGCAGTATGCCTTTTCTGTGGTCCAGGTTAAGAGAGAACTATTCTCTGCATTCCTATAGCCTGCTCCATTGTTGTCTATCTCCTCACCTTGCAGCCTACGTAACGTAACTCGTTCTCTCATTGCTCTGAAATGGGCCTGTAAAATGATGTGATCTCCCTCAATACACACTTCTAATCCATCTCAGATGTTCAGCAGCTTAAGACTGCACCTTGTACTAACCCTTTGCTGTAAACCTCTTGGACACTGTTTCATACAGCTATTCATGGATTATCTAGCCCAGAACTTAATTTCAATAGATGCAGCTTCATTAGGATGTTGAACCCAGGCAGTAAGTTTACTTTCTTACCATGTCCATGCAACCAATATCTTGGTGTCAGGATTTACCTTATCCAGGGATTATTTTGATTACTTAGAATTAGAAGGGTTTGGAGACTTCTTGGACTGGTTGAAGCAGTCTCTGTTTACTGCAAGGCACAAGGTGGAGCAGGGAGCTGCTGCAGGATTTTGCCATCTGATACAAGGTAGGCGAAGATCAGGAGAGACAAGATCCCATGGAGACCCAGATGCTCCAGAGCTGTCAGGAACTTGTAGCTGAGTTACTAGTCTGTCAGCTAAGCTGCTGAGAGACACCATTCCTCACAGCAGTCCATTTACTCTTTCCATAGACTAACTATAGATTTTTACGACCTGTTTAAATGGAAGATTTAAGGCTTCTTGATGCAAATCATGCAAAGTGGAAATTGCTACCCTCCATGTCTTTCCTTGCACCCTTTTGCTGGGCTTGTCCTCAGGTAGCTGTACTGGCTGCTTTGCCCCATGTAGATAGTACTACAGCACTGCCATTTATCCCAGAAGCTCCAAGAGCAGACACGAAAGTAGTTCGTATGTGCTGTTGCTTGCTTGACAAAACACAGGTGATTTTGTATGTAGTTTTTTTTTATTGCCATCCAAACTTTCACTGCTCCTTCCCCTGTCACACAGTCCATCAGAGCACAGGAAAATGCATACTGTTGCTGAGCTCTAAAGGTTTGATTACCGCAAGCCCCTGTTTGGGAGAGAGCCATTCACATTGGCAGTTGAATTAAACAGCTATACCTGTAGCTTTCCTCAAGCTTGATATATGAAGACACTCACCTAAATTCTCGCTCAATGGTATGTCTGCGGTTTCCACCACTTCTCTCTCAGCTTCATTATAAATTGCTGAGATTGCAAATTTAAGGAATTTGATATAGTCCACTCTCTGAGCTTTTGGGATAGCAAGAGTTAAGCAGCTGAGCTGGAAATCTCATGAGATCAGGCTTTTCTAGTGGCAAGATTTCCCATACTTCCTGCTTTTTGATGTGCTGGAAATACTCTATGTTCATTCTTTCTTGTGGTATCTTGGCACTACTTCTGTAAATAGTTTAAGGGACATCATCAACATAACAACCATGCTTCTGTCTAAAGTGTTTTCATTACTCCAAGTCATGACTGAAAGAGATTAAGGTCTCTTTCATTCAGGCACTTAAACATGAACCAGTTTTCTTAAGAGTCAGTCAGATCACGCTCTAGAAGATTTAGGGTTTGAATTTAGGACTGTGTTGGCTTTGCTGACAGTGCTGGTAGAGGAAGTTTTTGACAACTTATTCTCATCCTCACTACCTCACAACTTTGCTGTCCCTGTGGTTGTAGTCTGTAAGTGGCTGTTCAGTCAGCCTGATCACTTGCAGGATTTTTATTAGATTTTTTTTTTTTTTGTGAGAGAGAGAGTTATTTTTAATCAGGACAATTTAATCACCATAGCTTTACAGTAGGGCTCCAAAGAAAAGATATAAGGACTCCCTGAAACAACATCTCAGCCTTGGCCATATTGATCAACATAACTGGTCTACTCTGGCCTCAAATCGGGAGGCCTGGAGACACACCATCTATAACGCAGCTGTCTCCTTCGAGAACACACGCAGGATCACTCTTGAGGAGAAAAGGCAACGCATAAAGAACCGTGTATTGCAAAATACTCCATCTAAGGAGTCTTTCTGCTGTGCCTTTTGCAATCGGATATGTCTGTCTCGTATTGGCCTCATAAGCCACCAGCGTGCCTGCAACAAATGTGGATAGAGCCTTCCCAAATCTTCATTCGCGAAGCCCAGCCATGAATGACAATAGGGCTCCCAGCACCTGGTTTTTTGGGAAGGATGAAACAGCCAAGGAGGGAAGTTCAGGGACCTGCAGACAGAACTACTTGGTGCTCCTGGCTGATACTTTGCCCGTCTTTGGACTACGGTGGATTAGTTGGAGGGGGAACCTTCAGGCCCTGGGTGCCAGCCCATTACCTGGAGGTGAATGCTCTTCCCCCCTGCCCCTGCCACGGGGCCCGGCAACCCCGTAAGGAGCTCACACAGACCACCAGGGAGGGACAGACGAAAGAGGAAGTTTATTGTGGGGTAGGGGTTTATAAGGCTTTTAGGAGGGTCAAAAGGGGACCAATTACAGGTTCAGGGTCATACAGAAAAAACCGATCAGGTAAGGAGTTAACAGCCAATAGGAAGGGGTTAACAAAGGCCAATGAGAAACACTTCAGGACATCTTCCCAGGACACTCCTGTATGGGAGACAATAGTCCTTCACAGGGGGTGTCGGGAAGAAGGGGCAATGACTTTGCAAAAAGCAAAAGCCATTTTAAAACCTGTTTAAACTACCTTAAGAACTTCTGTTTCTACAACATTTGAGCTGTTTTCTTCTTTTTCTTCACTAGTCCATCTCTGACAGGACTTCTTCCATCCTACATATGGCAAATCCATTGCCACATCGGACTTTGCACTGAAAGCCCAAAGTCCAGTGCATATATACTTATCATAGCTCCTCTCAACACACAAGCCTCAAGGCTGAAATGAAGTTTCTGTTTTCTGCTCTGAAATGATCCTGTCATCTTTTACAGCCCACCTGCATGTATGGCCCGGTATTGGCTGTGCAGTCTTTAGGTCTTTAGGCAGCAGCATTTCTTATTTTCTTCATTGTATTTTCAGTAACCACTGAAATGATACCAACTACAGGGCCACCAAACAACTATGAAAGCCCTTAAGGTTTCCAATGAGAATATAAATTTAGCAACTGAGTGTTCAAAACTGAACTGAACCTTAGCCAATATTCAAGGCTGTTCGGAGCCAGTGCATTAGCTGGGCAGTATCTTCAGTCTAAAATGAATCTTGGAGTTGTATGAGGTTTATAAGCATGCAAGCATGTCTGTGCAAGAGAACACCCGCTTCTGATAGAAACACTGACACTGGGATGACATTTCTAGATGCACTGTCATGCTTGTAGGTTATGCTAGTGAGGAAAACTTGCACACAAACTGCTTTTAATTTATGAAATGTATTCTCAGAATGTGTAAAGTATGCAAACAGCTGTCCTCAAATGTTTGCATGCCATGTCCTCTTTTCACTTGTACCTCCTATCCCCTTGGTTTCCTCAGCACGCTGTGCATGCTCTCTCTTGCAGGGAAAATGCAGACCCTCCATGTGCCATGGGCTAGTGGAAATGACAGGACACATTCTTCCAGAGCTGTGTAATGACTACTCCAGAAGGTACACTAGTGGTTAGACTAGGACCCTTCAGAAGTCAGGAAGTCTCTAATGTATTGTCCTCTTGAATAAACAACTTCAGCTTTTCAGTTCTCCACTTACATTAATCATGCCTATCATGAGCCATTTGGACAACTGCAGCCACCTTAGGGTGGCCTCTAGTGCTGCCCACTTCACTCAGAGCTCTACTTGTTTAAGTTTCCCTTCCCACTGTTTCTATGAAGCCTACAGGAGGTGAACCAAATAATGTATTTACATCTTTCATTCAGTAACAAAAGTCTCCACCATATGGTGCACCATCCATGAGGGAGGGGAGAGTGAGGAAGCAATAAGCATCATCTTTCTGATGCTGTCTCTGGTTCTTCTTCCCACATTTTTACCAAAGTCATCTTAAACCCCTGCTTCTTCATGTTGTATAGTATTTTTAAAGAGTTTTAGGAGACTTAAAATATTTTATGATTTTTTTTTTCAAGCTGTTAGCAGATTTTCAAGTCCTGTGATCAATATTAACAAAAATCAGTCACAAGGAATAAGCTTCTCTCTGCACAAACACATACTCCCTCCTCAGTTCCTGGCAGTTTTTGACTTTAAATATACTTGGTTTAAATTTTTTTCTTTATTTAAGAAAAAACATAAAGGAACATAATTTTTCAAAACATGACACCTCGTTGAACAACAGACAGAACCAGAGAAGCTCTATGCTACTTCAACACAGGGCCATTTGAATCTGTGTAGAGAAATTATATCAGTCTAATACTTCCATGATATAAATCTGAAACACTCTGATTTGGAGTGATATTTGAATTGAATGCAAACTGAGCACAGTTTAGCCTCAAATTTTGTATCCAGTTGATTCTTCGCTGTCCTGGAGGACCGGAATCTGAAAACCAGATTTGATTCCTCTGCATTGTATTCACATTTTGTGGCTGGGATCTCTCATTTTCTTCTTTGCATGTGTAAAAGCCCTAGCAAGCAGCTGCATTTCTTAGTCTATTGAGTTGTAAAATGTGTTGATGATATTTACCTATTCCTAGTGTCTTGTGATGCCTGGAAGGGCAGAACTCTTCCAATGCAAAGCTAATGAAGCAGTAAGGGAAGGACATCGGACTAACACTGCATTTTATACAATAAATATCTAAACAAATGGAAAATAAGGAATTTTGAGTGACCAAGGAAGTTTTAATGTGCAAGAAGGTCTTTCAGGAATCTGCTATTTAATAATCTTACTGGAGATCTGGTATATCCCAGAGATTGATATCCCAGAGCCTTGGAAGTGCTTTTATGTGATTAAGTTTCGTGTCTAGCAGTAAAGAAATTAGGTCAGTTTTATATGATGTGAGATATATACTAGGGAACAGTGATTCTGAAAAAAGTTCTGGGTATGACGTAGTGGCTAAAAAGAGCTGTTACGATCCTGAGGCTAATATTGGGGGTGGAACATTGCTAGTATTCATTAATACCTCTGCCAAATCAGCACTTTCCAACTTCATCTTTTGTTTTTCAAAAACATATTGGCAAATTTTAAAAAAAAGGTTTTTGAGACTTCAATTTAAGTTCTAAAATGAATGATTCAAGAATTCAGATTTTATACTATATTTTTGAGTATAAGTTGAGAATTTAAGTAATGGTGTGGTTAGAGTCTGTATTCGCATATGGAGAACACAATAACAGTGGGCTTTTTAACTTGTGAGGCAATGGCAGAGCATTCAGGAGCTAAAGGATGATGTAGAGGAATACAAACTGTAAAAATTAGGTTACTGCTTTACTAGGTTTACGTTTCTAAACAAGGAAAAAATTTCTTCTTAAGACATGGCTTGTCATTCAGCCCAAATTTTTTAGCTTCTGTAAATAGATTATTCCATTATGGGCAAGGGGTGTGGGTGTGTGTTGTTGATCAATAGATACTGAAATGAAATGATTCTTCACAATGATTCTTTTTTGCCTTAGTTGTATAAGTGTGAGTATTCCTTAAAAAATCATCACTTTTTTTCCGTTGCTGATTAGAACAATCTGGAGTTGGCAAAAGAAGTTATGCTTTTATTTCAGGGCATTAATGGTTAACTCTGTACACAAAATCTCTCCCTCTCTTTAATTTCCTTTTATTATACAGCTCTTTAGAGAAAGAAGGCTTTCCTCAGAATGTATCTATCCAAATGGCTCTGTTATATGATGTGCCGTTTTTAATCCCACAGCATATGGAAAGCATTCCCTTATGTTGAAGAGATATCGTTTAGTAAAGTTGAGATTTTGCTTGCTCTGGTGACTCAGAGTCAAAGCAATATTCCTTTTGGGCTTACAGTGAGTGACAGAATAAAGTAGACTTCCATGTGCACACATTAAAGCTATGTTAGATACATGTATGTTTGCGATTAGTAGCTGGCAGTCCTGACCTCTGGGTTCTCTGATTGATAGGTTCCATTTCTCCATACCACAGAGGGCCAGCAGAAGACCTATGTGCAATTTAAGCTTCACTTCCATGCAGATTTGAGAACTTCCATGGGACGTGGGTGGGCAGCAGGTTTCACTCATTGGAAACATTTAAATTTTAGTTTGGAAACAATTCTACTAACCAATGAATTATCTACTTTTAAACTCTTACAGACCAAGGAACATTGTCACATAATTCCATTAGTGAACCCAGCAAACTTTTGTTAAATTGCAACACTTATTTCAGGAATTTATTGAATAATGACTTAGAGACTTAAAGGTATGACAAATTTACCCCTTCCCTTGATGTCTTTTCCCAATGCATAATTGGCTCCATGTATTTCCACTTTGAATTTTAGATCTATCTTTTAGCCATTCAGTGTTAATGCACTATGCTGCTAGTTGAAGTACTAAGACTCATCACAATTTGAACATGTGTCAGAGGTAAAATAACTTAAAAGAAAAACAGTGAATAATAATCACTATATCTCTCTAAATACTTGTAAAATTGATTGGCAACCTTAACACCTCGTACCCACAGACATACCATTTCTCTGAAGATGGTGGCTCCCTTTAACATTGGGTTTACTTGGCTTTCCGCGTTGTGATTACCCGTCAACAGCAATGCCAGAGGCTCTTGCAGTGTAGCAGGGGCAGCCCAGGACATGACTTTCATCTTGTTGAAACAAATAGTAATATCAAAGTTCTTACAACCCTCTGAAATATGTTAGAGACTTTGAGGGGAATATTTAGTGACTTGGCTGTGTGTGGGCAGTGCAAACACAAGCAGCAGCAAACAAGAGTCTTCCAGCCTTTTCTTCTAGGTGTCCTACAAAGGACTGAAAGTCGCAAGCAATTTGCTCGTTAGTGGACCGGAGTCAGCAGACCGGGGCCTCTTCATGTTGACTCGTGAAACCCTTTCATGCTTATCAGCGTACAGCTGGATTTCCTCTGCTTTGTCACACTGCCACTTTTCCTGTATGGCTCTCAGCTTTGTTTGGAGTTCTCTCGGCTTGCTATTATATGCAGTTCTCTTTGATGCAATGATAGATCTTGCAACTGTGCTCTGTGAAAGGCGCACCTCTCCTGAGGTGTTGTATAATTGCAGGATCACTCTTATCTCATCAATCTTAATGTTTTCTAATTTTTTTGCCCTGGGGTCTTGTTTGAGGCGTGGCATAAAATACCCCTGAAAGTTTCCAAATTGCTTTGTTGAAATTCTTTAGAGTTTTTCACCTTGAACTTTTAATAAAGTGAAACTTTGAGGATTAACATCTACTCAGTGCACAGTTTCCCTTCTAGAAGTTTGTTTTGGTAATGAAGGAAGTATTTTATTCATTAGCAGAAGAATTTTTAATTGTAGTTGTTACGATAAGGAGAAGACTCTGGACGGTTTCACATTAATAAAACTTTTCCTCTGACATCAAGGTTTCTACTAGGCTATTCCATGTAGTCATTCTCTTCTTCTAAAGTCAAAAAACTTGAAACGTGTACTCCCTTGAGATTGAAATGTTGAGACAATTGTCCAACATAACAGTTATATGCTGCATGGTAATCTTATGAATAATTTCAGATTGATTAACTCCAGTCTCTTGTTTTGCCTCACTTCTGACAGCAGCATTTCTTGTTTTGTTCCCTGAACATTAAATGTCTTCCACATGTACTTTATAGTTAACTGATTTTGTCTTACACACAAATTAAGATGGTGGCTCCTATCCATGCAAATTAAGACAAACAATTTCTTTAAGCTGAACAATTTTTATCATTTATTTTTTCAAAGTTGTTGTCAGTGCCTGCTGTATACATTTTTAAAGTCTTTTCTCTTAACTTTCTCTTCCTTTCCAAGACACATCGCTGCTTTCACACATCTGCCAGCCCATTGTAGCAGGAGGAAACTAGGCTCATGAAAAGATATTGTATCTAGGAATGGGGAAATGGGACCTGTTGCACTACCCACTGGATCTGACAAAGATGTAGGTTTGAGATCTTCACAGAGCAAGTGCAAGAAGAGAGTACTTCTGCAAGCAGGACTGCCATTTTTAAAAGGTGTGGCCCAGTCTGAGATAACTTCAGCCTCTTTAAGAGTCCTTTTTTTTTAGAATAAACCTGTAAATGAATAAAATGTACATCTTCAAATAGTCCTTACAGATTTGAAATGGAGGGTAAGAATGAGGATGACCGGAAGGCATATTGGTAAGAGTGTAGGTTGCACACAGCCTGGGGTTATAGTCATGAAAATAGGGTATTTTCAGAGTTTCTTCTGTTAAATGCTATTAAGAAAGCTAAGAGAGAAATTTAGCTGCTCACAGGAACAAGACAGTGTTCCCAGCTGTCGGTGTGAATGCTGGTGTGGATGTCCAAGTGAAACCAAGGGACACCAAGTCTGGCTCTAGAAATAAAGATAGCATTGCAGGAAGAGTGTCACACTCCCCCTTTTCTTCTGTGAGAAACAAAATGCATCAATATAACCTTTCTTAGCCCTTAATCATTCTTTGCCCTCCCTCCTGGATAGAGACAAAACCCTCACTATGAATTACTTAGCCCAAGTTAATGAACAGAAAGCAGATACAGCTCTTGTATTGCCCATCAGCAATAGCTAGTGGCAGCTAGATTGCTATATGCTGAAAAAGGCCTACGAAGAAATAACATCTCTCTTTTTTTGTAAGGAATGCATAACTCTCAACAAGCATGTGCAGTGACAAGGAATACCCACTCTAATGCTTTCTGGCAAGAGAATATACAGTCTGTAGCATAAGTGGCTTCTAACTGTGAAGGTCAGGCAGGCCTTCAGTCCTCTTACACATCAAAAGAGGATGATAGGACCTCAGTTTCAGAAGATCAGATTTCACAACATCCCCATTTATTGAGCACTTATTAATTACTGGAATTAATAATCAGAAAGTTAATGAAATAAATGCTGTGGGAAGGAAAACTCAGGCAATTTTTCTTCATGTATTATTGTTGGAGTCATGTCACTATAGCATATGCAGAGAAGAGAAAGGGAAATTTAATCTACAACTTGACCTTCACATCCTTTGGCAACATATAAAAGTGAACAATCTGTATAAGTATATTCTATAATTTCAGGCTCCCTGGATATGATAGACACTTCATGCACAAAGTTTTCTTTCATGCATCATTTTTTATGTTTCTAAAATAAACTCAATTGCACATTTAAGCTTGTTTAACTGAGATAACGTTCAAAGGCGTGGAATAAAATATCCCCCTTGGGCTCTTAGCTGTGGCATTACACACTCATTGAACTACTAGACCATTGAAAGTGTTCTCTTCCTCCTTCATAATCTCTCAAAGGTCAATACAGACCCTCAGATCAAGCACAGCTAACCCGGAGGACTGAATGCATTACTTATTGTCATGTGAATAGAACTGCAGTCAATATCTGGTTAATATTTGCCCTTATGCAATGTGGGATATGCTTTTGTGATAGCTGAGAGCTAACGAGACTATTTACAGAGCAGAGGGGGTTAAGTGTGCCACTATTTTACCCTTTTCTCTGCTAAGAGGGTTGTGTTTACACTCTCTGAAATTAAGACATGGTGTGACCTCAGCTGTCATGGATTAGTTGAGTTTTTATTTGGTTTTGATGGGTGAATACAGATGAAGACAAACCATCTAGTCTCGAGTGGATGGAAAACAGAGACATGGGTCTTGTGCAGTGCAGTATTTATATGTCACTGCCCAAAATTGTAGGTAGTGAAGAGAGAGGCAATGAGAGGAGGTAGTTTTGCCCTCAGCTTTTAAGACATCAATTTGCTTTGCACGAGACAGATATGTACACACATCAGAGCTCCTCTAAGATATTCGGCACCCAAACACTTTAAAGAACATGAAGTTGACGCTAAGTGTTGGCTGAAGAATGGTTTGTTAGGGGGCAGGTCTGGAAAAGCTGGGGCAAATGCTGCAGCCATGGGTCATCCCCCATGGTTACACAAGGGGTCCATGGGAGGTCAGGGTTGCTCACAGACATCCTCTACTGTGGTGCAATGGTTGCTGTATATATTATATATAAGAAACAGTGAGCATGGGTCTGGTGATGTGTCATGTGAATGCTTCAGTATGAGCTCTTTGAAGTACAGAAATCAGACCAGCGGTTGCAAGAGGCACTCTTGTAAATGAAAAATAATTAAAAAAAAAGTCAATCTTCATGCTGAAGAAGTGCTGCACAGTGGGCTGGGAGCCCTAGTGACCTCCCAGAGTCAGCTGCAGGGCATGTTTGACAAGCGGACTGATCTGGTGAGATTCCTGATGTCCTGAGCTTTTCATCACCACCTTTTCCTCAATTCTCAAAGTGTAGTTTGACAGCTGAGCTTATTCATATTGGTCTCATTTTTTCAGAGATCAGAGATAAAGAACTCAATCATGAAGCAAAAGTAGCAACGATTTCCATTTCTAATGGAGATATAAGCAACCCATTTTAGGAAAATATCATAAAAGCAGATATTTCAGCACTTGTGAAATGATGGAGTTTTATGCCAAGAAATCAACAGAAAGGGAGAATTTCTCTTTTGTATAAAACTGACATGATTTGAAAAAATTTTTAAAAATTTAATGCTTTTTCAGCGTCTCCTTTCTCTCTAATTGAGACAGAGGTGTAACTCAATAAGAAGATAATGTTGGTTGGTTTAATGCACAGATTGTGGTTTCAGAGAAGCATTTATTTCCCTACACACTGGACATCTGGAAACATTCCTCTGCCACATTTTATTAGAACATTGAAATCACCTCATTAAATAATACGGAGAGATTTAGAAAGCAAGGTAATTGCTGGAAGATCAATCACCGATTAAACTTCCCATGCCATTTTAATATATTCCCATTTACTGCCACAGACACTCATTCTAATCATTGACTATGCCAATTAAGTGATTGTCATCATAGACTTGTAGGTTTTCTGAGCCTTCTCCCAGTGAAATGACCCTTGCAGCATTTTCCTATCTTTGTTGTTGAGCAGATGAGCTGATAAGCAGTCAAGTACATATGCCAAGTTACTATTTTAGTACCAACTGCTGCTATTGTCTTAAAGCTACAATAGTAGAAATGAGGTGGGACAGAAAGTCCAATCTATTTATTCACATCTATTCTCCTAAATCCTGAAATGGATCTTTATTCATCACAGTACACCACAGAGCAGATGAAATGGTGAGTCTACTGCTGTGACCAGAGGATATTTGAGGTGGATAAGAGGGAGTACCCGGGAGGGTTTGGAGCCTGAAGGTGAGTGAGCATTCAGGGATGAAGACAAGGGTCAGTGGGGAGAACTGCAGTGCTGATGGCTGCTGCAGTGAAGGTGTGCACAGTCCAAGAGGCTTTTGAAGGAAGAATAGCACCGCTGATGCAGTGGTTGGCAGAATGAACCTTCCCCATGCCTATGGAGGATGCAGCCAGTGGAAAATAGCAGCTGCATTAGTGGGGATAGGCACTGAGCATGCCATGCTGCTGGAAAGAGCATTAAATTTTAGCAGTCAGGTTGGAAATGAGGCTAAGGCTCTGCTAGGGAAAAATAAATAAAACTGAGAGAGTTCCCTCTTTGCAGGGATATGTATTGTTGTGCTTAGGAAGTGCCTGTGTAGTCAAGGAAGAGGGCAAGATCCTACAGGCTTAGAAAGAGCTGATAAATGCCAGAAGTGAATGATGAGGAGCATCTCACTTGGAGGAAGAGCACATCAGGGAAGCTTAAACAGTGAACAAGTCTCTGATGGAGAGGAATAAATTGTCTCCGAGGTGGTATAATTCAGCACCTGAGAGGTACACACATGATGACCATTGTGTTAGTGGGAAGAAGACCATCAGTGTAAAGGGGAAGCTGCTGGGATGATTTGAGCAACATAACTGATAAAGAGTTCTGAGAATGAAAAAATACAAACCAAGAATGTTACTTGGATTGACACTGTGTCATAAAAGTGATGGGACAGAGTTGGCATAAATGAAAAAATAATGTTTTCTTAAAGAGAGGAAAATATTCTAAAACTGTGCCCTGTGTCACCCTTTTTATGCTTTTTTGCAGAGAGAATGAAGGAAGTATAATGCCTATATATGGGATTTATGGTCTATGGCAAAGTTTTATCTTCAAACTCTATGCAATTGATGTACCTACATAACTGTGTATTCTTTACGCTCTTTTCATGAAAATGTGCATTGGAAAGAATCATTCACCAGGTTAATATTTATTTGCACTTTAATCCCTGTTTCTGTCCCACTCCAAACTAGTTGTGTGTGGTTTTGTCCCTCCCTTTAACAACTGTAAATAGAAAGCAGACGGGAAGTCAGCAGCTTTGACAAAAAGCAGGAAGAGGAGAAGAAAAAGCTCTGAGAAAATGATCAGCACACATGGCACACTCTGATCTCACTGTAATGAGGAGACTTGTAAAGACTTGCATTTGCAGGTCATTTACCCCTGCCATATGGGGTGTTTGTTTTACTTGGTAAACAAGGATCACAGCACTCCGGTTTTAGGCAAATAGATTGTGGATATATTTTCATAACTGAACTTGAATTACTTTAAAAGAGTGTAATAGCTCTCACTGCTTTTCATTTCTTTTAGACACAGCTCCTTAAATATAGTGTGACTATTGACAGCCCTGAAAGGCAATCCAGGGTCACTTTTCCCTTGCTTTGATTAGGGCAATCAAAAGAGATATAGCTGTTTTCCACATCCGGCTAGCAGCTGTGGAGTTTCTTTGAATGTATTTTACACCAGTTTCTGGTGTTTCTGCCTGGCTCTGCTCTGTTAGCTATGATCTCAGCATCACCCTAGAGGTGCTCAGCCATCGATACTGCCCACATGTTTGCTTTCTCCAGGTGCAAGGAGATTGGCTTGCCTGGCACGGAAACCCAGATGGATGGTAGGAACCCAGTATGAACTGAGGCTCTGCCCTTTGGCTGTTGCCCAGGTTGTAACAAGCTTGACCCACACATAGAACTAAAGTAAACCTATACTTGAGCGTGGTTTATGGAGAGAGCAGAGATGTGGTCTCTGTTGTTTCACTCCACACAGGAGCCCCAGACACCTGTGGGGGTTGCCATGAAGTGACCTCCTCTAGAAATTATATACCAGCTCTTACCTGTCCAGTCCAATGTGATCTAGAGCCTTTCACACAATTTGGGTAAAGTGCCTTTTAATGCTCTCTATTGTCAACTGCCCTTTGATGTTACTCTCGATATTTTAAAAGTTGATGTTCGTGTTACTGTTTCTTTGGTCTTTGTGGAAATGAAAAATATTTTACCACCCTTGCAAAATGACACACTTCAGATGTACTTTGGTAATATTTTGCAGGAGTTTTGTGAGCCTTCTCACCAATTTCTTACTGATCAAGATCAACTTCAAGAGCTCAGACTGAATCCAGCTAAGGCAAATGTGTATTATTTCTGCAAGATGCTTCATGAGTGATTCTAGATTTGACTGAAAACAAAATACCTTGAAAACTTCCCCATGTCTCTAATCTCACACCTACTTATTCCATAAAAAGATCGTTGCTGTCTTCCCGTGTGCCCACTCAATCCCCCTCCTTCCTTGGGGAGCATCTCACCTGCCTTCATCACCAGGCTCCCTGCTCTGTCACGGAGAATGACAGGGTGGGAGCAGAAGCCCATCTGTCCAGCCCCACAGCCTTCATTGTCATGGTAAATCAGCAGCTTGAATACTAGGTCAGTTCTCACTCATGTGCAACTTGTTCTGCTCTGGAGATATTCCCAGGTGGTGTTAGCCTCCTGACTCTAAAGGGCCCTCACCCAGGGTCTGAAAGCTGCCAACAGCAGAAATTCACAGCAGCAGAGTATCATGCTGCTTACTGCCTGCAAATTTAGTGTAACATGAGGATTTGGGACACAAGAGCTGTATGCTGCGAGCCATGATAATCCTCTGCTTTTGGTCCCATGTTGATTTTGCTCTTGCATCTTCTGGGTTTTTATTTCTAATTTCTTATTCACCTTCTTCTGAATATAGTAAGCTTTGACCATCTTCCAGTCAAAGTCAAAACCTCCTTCGTCCTCAGGCCCAAAGGACCAGGCTGGAGGGAAGGAAGGAGCAAAAAGGGAGGAAACAGGGATCAGGCACCCTTTTCCACATGAGGGGACCAGCAGAAGCACAGATAACTTGACTGCTTCTGAAAGCTGCCTGCTGCTCTTCCCCTTCCAGAAACCCTCTGTGCTCTCAGGAGTGGGAAATAGCTCTTGGGGTAGCTTTTCTCCAGGCTTGGGGAAGCTGGAGATCATGTAGTCAGGAACAGCTTTAGTGCAGTCAGGCTTGAGCTGGGGAGACTTGACCTCTGACTGTAATCTGCCTTCTGGTCTTCTGAAGGTGAATAGCAGCATCAAGCAATACCAGAAATAACACCAACCATTGAACAGGAATGGGAAGTTAGTGCCAGTTTCTAACTCCAGCTTAGCCCCAGCCTGTTTTGTGCTGCTGAGAGACCCAACAGCCCACCATGTGCCCTATTATCTCTGACAGTTTTCCCAGGTTACTCCTTGTTTTGCTAGGCCGTGGTGTAACCCAAGGGGCAGCTACAGCCCCGGCCTAGGGGCTGTCATCTCTACGACAGTGTTGAAAAGATTGAGGATGATGGTGGGATCTGAGCAGGTCCCGTCCTCAGCTGCGACTGTGCTCCTGCTATTATCAGCTGAGAAAAGCCACAACGATGCTATAGGTGGCTCTGATGGCGCAACAGAGGGTCTAACTATTGGACAAAGGGGTGAAGCCAAATTCTGGGACATGACTGTTGTAAGGGATGCCCTGACAGTGCTCCAGGCTTAAAAACCTAGGTTGCCACAGTGGTCTTTTTCATCCAAGCTTTCAGAGACATCACATCAGTATGGTTTAGTAAATATTTCAACAACGTTTATGAAGTTCCAGTGAAAACAGAGAAAACCTTTGATGTCTACAGACCCTTTATACCACCGTACACCTCACACCATGCTTTTCACCAACATTATTTAGTCAGGCCAAAGGGGTGCAAGGTGCAAAATCTTAGGCCCACTGAAGTCAGCAGCAAACTTTTCCCTGGTTACACTAAGGCCAGGCTCACACTGAAGTAAATAAAAAAAAGCAATTTCAGTTTCTCTGTGTCTCTCTCTGTCATTAAAAATTCAGAAAGAATTCTGATCAGAAAAACAGAGTATCTTAAAAAAACCTAAATGAAATGAGCATCAGGTATGAGAAATTATTTTTTAAAATTATTATTAATTATTTTTGCAGAATGGGTTGTCTTGGGTGTTAATCCATGTGAGAGAACCGGACTGGGTATTTTTTGGATGGCCAGTCTGCAAGTCCCTGAATCACTGAAGCAGTATTAACAAATGTCTTCTGGGTGGATAGTCATGGATTTCCCATACCGGTTTTCCCAACAGAATTTTTTCTTTTCAACAAAATTATTATTCTACTGCTGAAAACGCCCACTCTGTAATATGGATATTTTGTGTATATTAATTTCCAGGAAAAATTCCTACCCAGCAAGTCTATTCAATGCCCTATTTATTTTCCTTCCTTGTGTTTTTTTTTCCCAAATATAAACATTAACAATAACTTCTAGGGCTTACAGGGAGGCTCCCAAGTTTAGCAAACACTATTTTGTGAGTCTTTGCTGTGTTAGATTTCTGCTTGTTTCAAAATATAGTACAAAACAACTGAGGGGCAAAGAATGCATCAACAAAAATTGGGGATTTCTGTGATACCTGTGTAGGTGGATAAAGGGTAGGACACTCTGTATGCTGAAGTTTGATTCCAGCTGATATATTATTATATATGAATGATGTTTAATTTGTTTTCCTCTCTATTTTCTCTCTGCTACTCTATCTTTCTTGAGATTTCTTAATATTTTTCAGAGTAGCTTTATTCTTTTTTTTTTTTTTTTTTTTTTTTTTTTTTTAATTTAACCACCAGGATGGATTTTAATTTTCTTTCTTTTTTCTTCCTTTTCTTTTTAATTC